>NC_143117.1:1146200-1314357 GCF_061535455.1 Colias philodice | reverse complement strand
AGTCTGTACGCAATGAAAATGTCTGCCGTTTCGAAAATAAGTTTTTAAGACCCTAATAAATAAAATATATGAATGGCAGATCTGGTCAAATACTTTCAAAATTGTATTTTTTTCAGCACTTTCATAAGTGTCTGCCAGAATGTTATCCGCGTGATAATGGTCTGCCATTGTTATTTTCCGATAGTAATAATAATCTATTTTCAAATATCAAAATGGCAGACGTGGTCAAATGGTTTCAAAGTTCGCCAAAAATTTCCACCTGTCTTACCTAAGCGCGCGCCCCGTCCACCACTCTGGGCTTAGTGACTCCTCATCTCATGTATAGTAGGTATAGGGGAATCAACACACAAAAATCCAGGTCTGGTCAAATACATACAGGTAGCTTTGCGCTAGCTCTCTAGCTATTACTTCTTATGGAGAGAAAACGTAAACATGTACCACGGGCGAAGCCGGGGCGGACCGCTAGTAAATAATAAAATAATAAATAGTGTATTAGATTTGTTATTGTATCTTGTATACCTACGAATAATTATTCTTACGTCTTGTTGGGAAATGTTCAAATACCTACCTATTGAAATAATTTACTGTTACAAATCATTAGTGTTATTAGTTTTGAGTGAATAGGCATGGATCAGAAATTCAGAATATAATATGCTACTAACTACTCAAATACATACATGTTTACACAACAAACACCACTGACCTCTATAACTATAAGTTATAGAGGTCAGTGACCGTCAGTGACAAACACTATGGATACCTACGCTCGCGAATGCAAATTCGGTGATTTACTAATCATTGATACCTAGTCATTGAATTCGTTTTGAAATAGCCTGTACTTTGTAATTTTTAGTGTTATAGACATTTATAAAATGTGGTGCTCATTTTTTTGTAATAAATCATCCCGAACGCTATTGTATTTTCGTTGTTTTATTTCAAGTGAACACCTATACAATTTTGTCACGAGCCGCCTCTGGCCTCTGGGTGAAATAAACAAGTCAAATGATTTTTGTTCTAATAGGCATGACGAAAGATTTTGAAATCCTCTTCCATAATGTGTGTATACGTTTACTATACAAGAAAAACCCTATATTTCGGTAATATACTTAAATTTAACGAAGATTAAAGCCATTTTTCAAAAAATATTTAATATCTGTGCCAAAACAGCTCGCAGGTGTCATGGCGTAGGCGTGACGTCAAACTTTGGTAAATACGTAATTATTTATACGCATTGTGAAGAAAATTAAAAAAGTCTTTATTTAATATGTGTTATATAAACGAATTTCAAAGTTTATGAGTGGTGTGCAGTATTGCAGTATGAATCCACATAAAAATAATGCTCAAAAATGTGTTAGTAATTATTTCAAGCGAGAAATAATAAGAAATGATTGTATAAAGTTGGTGCGGAGAACCCCGAACCACGTATTCGTGAATTCCCAATTGTATTTCTGTTCTGAGTCGATAAAGCATACGTGAAACAATAGAAAATAAATAAAAATGCGTATTCTCAACATATTCATAACAACAAAACACATCTGACGCGAGTTGTTTACTTATGCGTGACGTCACGCGTGTTTTAGTCAAAATGGCTAACTGCAGAATTTCAATGTTTTATTTTATTGATAATCTCATTAATCTTAATGGTTTTAAGATTTCTAAGTCACTATATTCAATTTATTTATTGTACATTTTCCCTTAAAAACACTAATACGATCATTTATGGATACTGTCGTCATGCCTATTGTATTTTGGTAGTAGTTTGTTTAGAATTTACATTACCATTGTTTAATTTTTACCTACTATATTTTACTAAAAGTCGAGTGCGTCGAAATCGTAAATATCTTTTTCACCTTCCTGGTTTTTTTCCATAGTAAATAGTGTTTTAGATTTGTTGTTGTATGAATAATTATTCTTAGCATAATATTATATCATAGGTATATGCTACTTCAAATACATGTTTTGATAAAAAAAACAATAGTGTAATGTAATAAAATAAAACTGCGTTTTATTGTAATCAATTTTGACATTATTTATTTCCCAAAATTACAACAAAATAGTTTACGCCAACAAATATAACTTTTATTTTTATAACAATCCTACTTCCTACTAATGCGAAAGTTTGTGAGGATGTGTATCATGTGTGTGTTTCACGCAAATACTACTGAACCGATAACAATGAAATTTAGCACACATATAGAACGTAACTTGGACACATTGAATAGGTTTTATCCCGGAAATCCCACGGGAACGGGAACTATGCGGGTTTTTTTTTTTAAATGCGGGCGGAAAGCTAATCGTTCATAATATAAACCGTAGCAGGTGGCGTTTTGAAGTTTTGTCTACCCATACAGAAAAATGGAAAACTTGTTTTACATTCACGCCATCTAGACTTAAATCTTTATCATTTTTGTATACGTCTGTGTGTGTAAACGACCCTGTATGCAATGACAGATGTTATAATGCATTTTTTTACCGAATTGGGTGGATTTTAAGGCAATGATATGACATATTTCAATAAAATATAATATTCAGTAACCGCCATGACTATTCCTACGACCTTAATCTTTTCCAATTACGCAAAAACTCAAATAAACTAGAAATGTAGAATTCAGCGCCATCTAGCGGGACATTGGCTGGGAACAGATCGTAGCAATCACCTTAAGTGTTTAGAGGTAATCAAAAATGTATGGAGGGACGGTCGGAACATCCACCTTAAAGCAAGTGCTAAAAGTGTTAAAAAAGTGTATCCCGTCGGATCGGTACAGTGAGTTATTTTTACATCTATTCTTATGATATTTTACTTAAAAATGAGTAAAAATCTTTAAAGTCAACGGTATAATCGTTGGACTTTATTTAAAATGCTGAGGTTTTTAATGAATCCTTCAGCAATAGTTTATTTTTCAATATGCTTAAATACTTAATAGCATGAATAAAGATATTTAAAATTAACGATACAACCGTTACATTTTACTTGAAATAGTAACTTTTCTTTTGAAATATTTCATTATGCAATATGTACTAATTAATATTTGAATTTTTAATACTGTGAGTAAAGCTATTTTAACGGTGTTACCGTTCGGCTTTACTCGAATCGTTAATATTACTTTTGTGATTATTTGATATTACTAGATATATCAAATACCCTCTCTTGCATATAGATATTTTTAATATTTTATTTCATTTTTAATAATGTGTTTTTATTACAAGGTTACAAGTGAATTTTTCGTGGAAAAAATACAATTAATACTTAGTATGGATATGAGCCAACTCAAAGCTTTACAGGCATACAATCCATTGCTACGACTTTATTACATTGTCGTTATCGCTAGGAACGGTTCGGAATTCCTATCATAGTTTATTACTAAAAATTATCGAACGAGATGAGTCAGCTCCAAGAAGTCACGACATGTCAGAACATGTTGTGATATTATTTTATAAATCGTACGGGAGTTACCGCTCAACTGAATAATGATGGAATTCGCTCATGTATAGTAGATACGTACCATGAATGTACCACACATTCAAAACTATCCGTAGTATAAACGTGTCCTTTTATGAGTATTATTCTGATCCGTTTTTATGTGAAAATAGACATATTACACACGGCTAATTTAATTGAAAATTACGTTTCCTATGTTTCAAATGATGCAACTTTTTTGTTAAAACGAGTAAGTACCAAAATTTTTACAATTAAATTCTTTGGTTTACCGAACTTGTGCTGAAAGGTTTATCGTATAATAATTATCGAGATACCTTAATATAAATTAGATTTAGATACATTTATTTCAAAGGATTTACAATTCACTTCTAATGTTTTAGAATAATATTATAAACTTGTACACCTTGACAAAAAGTAAAAAAATGTGTGCGTGTACTAGAGTACACACGTAAGAAGTGAAACTTCTTTATGACCTTTCTTTTATGACCTTCTTTATGACCTTTACTATCTACAGTAATATTATAAAGAGGAAAACTTTGTTTGTTTGTTTGTTTGATTGATTGTAATGAATAGGCTCGTAAACTACTGGACCGATTTTAAAAATTCTTTCACCATTCGAAAGCTACATTATCCACGAGTAATATAGGCTATATATTATCACGCTAAGACCAACAGGAGCATAGCCACGCGGGTGAAACCGCGTGGCACAGCTTGTATACAATATTACAGAAATACGTTAGTCTAACACGCTCGTCGTTTCGCTCCTTGCTACCTATTTAAATATTTACACCAGCCGCTGCTGCAACTCGCTCGCTTCGCTCGCTCGGCTCGTGCGGTAGTTCAAAAATCAAAAGTTAACCTAAGATGCTCGTCGCTTCGCTCCTCGCTACCTATTTAAATATTTACACCGGCCGCTGCTGCAACTCGCTCGCTTCGCTCGCTCGGCTCGTGCGGTAGTTCAAAAGTTAACCTAAGATGCTCGTCGCTTCGCTCCTCGCTACCTATTTGAATATTTACGCCGGCCACTGCCGCGACTCGCTCGCTTCGCTCGCTCAGCTCGTGCGGTAGTTCAAAAGACCAAGGGAGACGCCAAAAAATTCGAGTTATATAGAGTTTTCAACTTGTAAAGGATTTCGACTTAGGCGGATTTTGATTGGACATAAAGAGTTTGAGGTTTATTCTTATAAATATTGAATTCACAAAATCATAATTGAACACCAATCAAGCAAACACGTGTTAACGTGAGTCATAGATTTATTATCGTATACTCCTAAAATGTTTTCTAAGAAACAATACTGTACTTACATTGTCGGCAAGTTCTTAAAGGCGGTAACTTATTTTTGTTCGAACAATAGAGGTAATAAATATAAATTCCTAATGTCGAAATCTCGAAACAGTCAGAAATTAATGACGCACATAGTATATACATATTATGACAGAGGTTAAGCTTAAATAACTTGAAAAATAAATAACATGATCTCGCCCACGTGTTGGTGTTTTAAAAAATTCAATCAAAAACTGAGGTTAACTTTAAATACAATTTTAGAAAAATAAATACCACAATCAACATTCAAGTATTAGAAAAAATTGATACCATAATTCCACCCACGTGTTAGTGTATTGAAAAATACAATCAAAAAGTGAGGTTAATCATAAATAACTTAGAAAAATAATTACCATTATTACACCTAAGTATTAGAAAAATAGATGTAATTACTTATTTACTTTTTTTAGAAATTCACTGGAATTAGAATTAAAACAAACCCTTTGATTTTGCTGATCACTTTAATATAACATGTATAATGTATATAGTCACGAGTACGGCGTAACGCAAAAATGTCACGAGTACGGCGTAACGCAAAAATGTCACGCGCGCGGCGTAACGCAAAAATGTTACACAAAATTTTTGTCCACCCCCGATAATCACTTCAAAAAATTTGGAAAATCCAAAAGTGCACGCCTCATAATTTTTTTTTAATAAATATTTATTAATTATTATTTTTGTTTATTTAATAACAATTAAACCACATCGAATCAGACCCTGAAAAATGAAAGGGTTCTATTCCTGAGCATACTCAAGCGTAAGAGAAAAAAAAAGACTCGATTAGTAAAGTATTTCGGTCGCTATCGTGTTAACAAGAAAAAGGATCCGCACATACAGACACACGGACGTCCAAGACAGAACTTTTTTAAACTGTTTTTTGAAGTGAAACTTCTTTATCGGGGGTGGACAAAAATTTTGTGTAACATTTTTGCGTTACGCCGCGCGCGTGACATTTTTGCGTTACGCCGTACTCGTGACATTTTTGCGTTACGCCATACTCGTGAGTCGTGACTATAATACATGTTATATTAAAGTGATCAGCAAAATCAAAGGGTTTGTTTTAATTCTAATTCCAGTGAATTTCTAAAAAAAGTAAATAAGTAATTACATCTATTTTTCTAATACTTAGGTGTAATAATGGTATTTATTTTTCTAAGTTATAATTTATGATTAACCTCACTTTTGTTTGTATTTTTCAATACACTAACACGGGGGTGGAATTATGGTATCAATTTTTTCTAATACTTGAATGTTGATTGTGGTATTTATTTTTCTAAAATTGTATTTAAAGTTAACCTCAGTTTTTGATTGAATTTTTTAAAACACCAACACGTGGGCGAGATCATGTTATTTATTTTTCAAGTTATTTAAGCTTAACCTCTGTCATAATATGTATATACTATCAACTATGTGCGTCATTAATTTCTGACTGTTTCGAGATTTCGACATTAGGAATTTATATTTATTACCTCTATTGTTCGAACAAAAATAAGTTACCGCCTTTAAGAACTTGCCGACAATGTAAGTACAGTATTGTTTCTTAGAAAACATTTTAGGAGTATACGATAATAAATCTATGACTCACGTTAACACGTGTTTGCTTGATTGGTGTTCAATTATGATTTTGTGAATTCAATATTTATAAGAATAAACCTCAAACTCTTTATGTCCAATCAAAATCCGCCTAAGTCGAAATCCTTTACAAGTTGAAAACTCTATATAACTCGAATTTTTTGGCGTCTCCCTTGGTCTTTTGAACTACCGCACGAGCTGAGCGAGCGAAGCGAGCGAGTCGCGGCAGTGGCCGGCGTAAATATTCAAATAGGTAGCGAGGAGCGAAGCGACGAGCATCTTAGGTTAACTTTTGAACTACCGCACGAGCCGAGCGAGCGAAGCGAGCGAGTTGCAGCAGCGGCCGGTGTAAATATTTAAATAGGTAGCGAGGAGCGAAGCGACGAGCATCTTAGGTTAACTTTTGATTTTTGAACTACCGCACGAGCCGAGCGAGCGAAGCGAGCGAGTTGCAGCAGCGGCTGGTGTAAATATTTAAATAGGTAGCGAGGAGCGAAGCGACGAGCGTGTTAGACTAACGTATTTCTGTAATATTGTATACAAGCTGTGCCGTGCGGTTTCACCCGCGTGGCTATGCTCCTGTTGGTCTTAGCGTGATAATATATAGCCTATATTACTCGTGGATAATGTAGCTTTCGAATGGTGAAAGAATTTTTAAAATCGGTCCAGTAGTTTATGAGCCTATTCATTACAATCAATCAAACAAACAAACAAAGAAAGTTTTCCTCTTTATAATATTAGTGTAGATAGTAAATTATTTTTTGAAAAATAAGGTCATAAAGAAGTTTCACTTCTTACGTGTGTACTCTAGTACACGCACACATTTTTTAACTAGTTTAAATAACAAAAATGACATCAAAAATATCATGAACGTTAAAAATAGTGTTTTTTCTTAATATGTGTGTGTATGTATTATCTTACAAGTGCAATGTATGATACATAAAGACATTTTAAGTTTGAAAAATCAGATGTTTTGCGCGAAGTGACAGTAGTACCCACCTCAACGCTTCGCTTATGAGGCGTGCAAAATTGCGGGTGAGTGGAGATTATTTTGTGCAATTAAATATAACGTCCTACGACGGTATGGTTGCGTTCGTAAGGAATGTTAACGGATATAAAGCAACTAAATGTTACATCGATTGCATGAACAAAAATAAATATGAATCGAAGTTCATTTTAAAAATTTAGTGAATTGATTTGAATTATGAATTTATTAAATAGTTAGTCCTTTTTTATATAAACATAATAATTAATTACCATTGTCAAATCAATTCTTATTTCATCCTGGACAGTTGTCGCTAACATTGGAAAATAAGTTAAAGGACCTTGTTAATTGCTATATTATTTAAATGATTATTTACTGCTAATTTTATATTAGCACTAAGGTGTATTCTTGCTCGAAGCAGAATACATAAATGTGGCCACTACTCCTCGCAGGGGTTAGCCAGGTCAAATCCACCCTCGCAGGGTGTCTCTTAAGCATTTTTTGGCAGGCCCTACTTATTTCTAGTTACAAACATCCCTCGCGCAGCTGTCGCTCGCAGGGAAATGGCGCAAATATATATCGGCCCTCGCGGGGCTTTGATTACAACCGTCCCTCACGGAAAAGATGGTGCAAATATATATCAGCCCTCGCGGGGCTTTGATTACAACCGTCCCTCACGGAGAAATGGTGCAAATATATATCAGCCCTCGCGGGGCTTTGATTACAACAGTACCTCACGGAGACATGGTGCAAATATATATCAGCCCTCGCGGGGCTTTGATAGCAACCGTCCCCACGGGGAAATGGTGCAAATATATATCAGCCCTCGCGGGGCTTTAATGGCGATTGGTGCAAATATACAAAGGATTGATCATTAAAATGATCATAGATATTTGCTTTCGTCAACGAGGACCCACGAAAGAAGTTTTGGATAGGACCGTATCGGATCTTCACTCTTCTAAGGTAGGTAGAAAAAGGTTTTGAAATCTACTTCACAGTGGGTAGTATAGTAATATGACCTAATAAATACAATAAAGGTTAGAGACGTTAAATAATGGGCGCATGAAATTGATACAAAAAAGTAAAAGTTTACGCTTCAGGAATCAGGAAACCACCATTGGTTTACCAATTATGGAAATTGGAATTGAACAAATCGTATTTACCAATGCAAAGCCTATTCACAACAAAGAAAGGCGAGTCGGATCAAATATCATCTCGCAGATGATATGTGGCGGTGGTTTCGAGGATTGTCACCAAGCCTTGTGTCAACGGTATGTTTGGTATCGTAATTCAATGGCACTAGCCGACCAATTTTCATATAAAAACATCGGAAGAGATTTTTTAATCGCAAAGCGATTGAATGTAACAAATGACGATTGATTACGTATAGTTGACCTCTCATAGGCCTATTTTAGTTGCCCGGTCTTGTAGGCAATTTATTTGACTCGTTTTTCAACCCATTGACCTCATTATTGCACCCATGAGATTTTTCTTCAGGGCTCAAACAATAAATCGCTGAGGGATTAGGATAATCGTTTGTTAGAGAAGTTTCTTGTCATCCCACCAGGATTATTATATTGTATAATAAAGTTATATACAACTATTAACGTAAAACGTTTAAGTACTCAACGAATGCTGAGAATACTGACTGTTGAGTTATATTGGATAGAGGATATATAACGGAAAGTCAATCTTTCCAAACAAAAGCCTCTTATTATTAGATATTACTTGGAACCCCTACCCTTAACGAGAAAGCTCTGCCAAATGACTTCTCATTTCTTTGCTTTGAGGGGGGGGGGGAGGGGCAATAAATGAAATGCAGTACAGACTATACGGCTTTTAAAATATAAGTCTGGTAAGCGAACTAAACTTTGCTGGTTTAGTTCTTGCTATATCGCTATCCGTGCCTGCTTCTCGTGTTTACGGGTGAATTAAGTTTATCAATAGTCATAAATGCAATGCTATACAGAGGATATACTGCATTTAAAACATGACAAAGTCTGGTAAGCGAACTAAACTTTGCTAGTTTAGTTCTTGCTATATCGCTGTCCGTGGCTGCCTCGCGTGTTTACGGATGAATAAAGTAATGTCCTGTCTTCGCATCCACAGCTAACTGTCCTATACTGTCATAATCTTAACACAGATTCATTTTACATAGCTCCCCACGAGCTCAGTTCTTCATTTTTGCACTCGCACAACTGTGGACAACACAAGACCAATGCCTCCATTGGTAGCAGTTACAATCAAGGGCTAGCAAGGTAGGCTAGCCATATTACGGATGTTGGAACAACCGACTATATTTAGGGCAATTTTCTTTGTCCAGTGTAACGTTTAGACTGTCGAAGCATTCCTACGGAACAAAGATAGGATCAGATCTGCATCCTTAATGAAGTTAATCGAAAGGAGATACTTTCAGACGACGATAGTATTCAAAATCCACCATATTCCTGAACATAATAATGCATAGTTAAGCTTATAATCTCTCTTGCCATTATCCTGCAGCAGAATTCCTTGGCGATAATTTATTCTCGTTAGAACGAGCGAGGGTTGTTACGATAATATGAGAAATCCTGTCAGTTAGAGACCTGAACGACGCGATAGAGTACCGCTATTTCAGTAGTAGTAGCACCTAGAAGGGTGAAGGTATTCTGGAAAGCGGAACTGAAGGCCCGGTCAGCAGCACCAGCCACTTAATAGACAGTGTTCAGTGCTGCACCACTATAATCTGCAAAATGACTCCGACGGTATGAAAATGTGGAGTTCATTTTCAAAATACCAAATGATATAGTTGGAATAAAAATCCTATTTGCCTCCGTCTACCCAAAAGTCATACGGAGTAGCTAGTAGTAGTTGGTTGAATTAGAATAAGTACCTATAGTTAAAATCCTTTGTTACTGACTGGATAAATTTGGCTCTTTTTTCCTATCTGACGTTCATATAGCTGTTGACTGCCTAGTGTTATGCTGTATGCACAAACACTATTATTATAAATAAGTCACGTTATGTAGTCCCGAGGCTTTCGGTATATAAGTTCTGATGTAAATCATAATTATATCTTAAAACCGAATTGATTAGAAGTAACGTACTTACTTGGCTGTAGTAATTGCAGTTTTGGGACACAGATAAGCTCCTTATCATTTTAGTCTCTTGAGTTCAGTAGATTTGTTTCCAGTACAAAGTTTATGACCTATCAGTTTTAAACTAGTTAAAAAATGTGTGCGTGTACTAGAGTACACACGTAAGAAGTGAAACTTCTTTATGACCTTATTTTTCAAAAAATAATTTACTATCTACACTAATATTATAAAGAGGAAAACTTTCTTTGTTTGTTTGTTTGATTGATTGTAATGAATAGGCTCATAAACTACTGGACCGATTTTAAAAATTCTTTCACCATTCGAAAGCTACATTATCCACGAGTAATATAGGCTATATATTATCACGCTAAGACCAACAGGAGCATAGCCACGCGGGTGAAACCGCACGGCACAGCTTGTATACAATATTACAGAAATACGTTAGTCTAACACGCTCGTCGCTTCGCTCCTCGCTACCTATTTAAATATTTACACCAGCCGCTGCTGCAACTCGCTCGCTTCGCTCGCTCGGCTCGTGCGGTAGTTCAAAAATCAAAAGTTAACCTAAGATGCTCGTCGCTTCGCTCCTCGCTACCTATTTAAATATTTACACCGGCCGCTGCTGCAACTCGCTCGCTTCGCTCGCTCGGCTCGTGCGGTAGTTCAAAAGTTAACCTAAGATGCTCGTCGCTTCGCTCCTCGCTACCTATTTGAATATTTACGCCGGCCACTGCCGCGACTCGCTCGCTTCGCTCGCTCAGCTCGTGCGGTAGTTCAAAAGACCAAGGGAGACGCCAAAAAATTCGAGTTATATAGAGTTTTCAACTTGTAAAGGATTTCGACTTAGGCGGATTTTGATTGGACATAAAGAGTTTGAGGTTTATTCTTATAAATATTGAATTCACAAAATCATAATTGAACACCAATCAAGCAAACACGTGTTAACGTGAGTCATAGATTTATTATCGTATACTCCTAAAATGTTTTCTAAGAAACAATACTGTACTTACATTGTCGGCAAGTTCTTAAAGGCGGTAACTTATTTTTGTTCGAACAATAGAGGTAATAAATATAAATTCCTAATGTCGAAATCTCGAAACAGTCAGAAATTAATGACGCACATAGTTGATAGTATATACATATTATGACAGAGGTTAAGCTTAAATAACTTGAAAAATAAATAACATGATCTCGCCCACGTGTTGGTGTTTTAAAAAATTCAATCAAAAACTGAGGTTAACTTTAAATACAATTTTAGAAAAATAAATACCACAATCAACATTCAAGTATTAGAAAAAATTGATACCATAATTCCACCCCCGTGTTAGTGTATTGAAAAATACAAACAAAAGTGAGGTTAATCATAAATTATAACTTAGAAAAATAAATACCATTATTACACCTAAGTATTAGAAAAATAGATGTAATTACTTATTTACTTTTTTTAGAAATTCACTGGAATTAGAATTAAAACAAACCCTTTGATTTTGCTGATCACTTTAATATAACATGTATTATAGTCACGACTCACGAGTACGGCGTAACGCAAAAATGTCACGAGTACGGCGTAACGCAAAAATGTCACGCGCGCGGCGTAACGCAAAAATGTTACACAAAATTTTTGTCCACCCCCGATAAAGAAGTTTCACTTCAATAAATAATTCATGCATTGTACTGAAAGTACTAGCCATGTTTAGATTATGATCGGTGGCGTTGGCTCTAAACATTAATAGATATCGCACGGTTTGGTTGGATGTTAAAAATCTGTATTATAATTAAAACCGTTTACCTGTTTTGATATTTTATTGCCTTATTCAAGGGGTGACCTTTTAAATTTATTTCTGACCCCAAAAGTAAGGACCAAGGTCTCTTCTTGTCTGCTTGTAGCAGGTTGGGTTAAAACTGTGTGAGTTGAGACAGGTGGTAATTCTATGTTAAGATGATTCAATTGTGCTTCTGCAGAGTTCTAATTGAATAAATAAAGGTTTGAGTTTGCGGTATTTTTGCCTCGTCGGGATCAGCTGTTGCTTCATTTTGTAAGTAACATCTAAATGCATAATTGAAAGTCGTTACTGGCGCTTTCGCAGATTTACGCTAAAGATAGTGGAAATTGTAGTAACTTTAACTTTTCAAGCCCAAAAGGTTAACTAAGGTACACTTGAACCAATCTCATAAGTTCTAATACTTTTAATCATTATGATTAACTTTTTGGTTCTTATTTGATTAACTTTTCATCTGGGATTGTTAATATATTATATAATATAAAAATTTGTGTGATTTATTGGTAGGTATACTATCTGCACACCTTACTCTTTCAAATAAAGAAATAAGTAATTACTTATGTTTTCAAATTCACATTGGCGTCCATATATTGTACACCAGGTGGGTAACAAACAGGTCTCAATAAGTAAGCTTCAAATTACGGTCAAGTGCTTAATAGCTGTGTTTTACCTGAAAATAAAACACATATTAAATACTTACCTATATTTGAAGCTTACACTTAACGTCCACCTGTTGTGGATTTCGACTCAATGAAAAACATCCAGCGCCCGCACATTATCGTGCGCCCCGCCACCTGGTGGGTAGGTGTGCGAGAGAGATAGCATACATACAACGGAAAGAGAGGGAAAAATAGGCGGAATAAGCTAGGTGCCTTCTCAATAAGTAAGCTTCAAATATAGGTAAGTATTTAATATGTGTTTTATTTTCAGGTAAAACACAGCTAATACAAAACTTACTTAAATTAATAAAAAACGTTAAATAAAGACTTAAAAGAGGCCGGTTATTGTTACCCCTTGAATGTCCTTAAACAAATTTTTTTTCACGATGCATACTGACTAGGAAAGAGGCAATGTAACTTGGTTGAGCGTAGCAAATTATACTTATTATTTAGTTTATGTAAGCGTACTGTTAGTTTGTGGTGTATTTGTGTTTAAAAAAAAAACACAAATATAGTAAAAAAAATATTTATTTTTCACAACACAACACAACTTTTATTCACAATTATTATTATAACACAATAATTTACTATTTAATTCACACAGTATAGAATTTAATGTATTCTATAGGATAGGGATTCGTCCCCTGCACCCCGCGCGGTTACTGGTACTGGTGCTCCTCTCAGGCTAAGCCGGTGAAACCGTAGCTTAGGTGGTTATGCGACCATTAAGAGAGAAGCCCCTAAACTAAGAAATCAACGTGTTATATACGTACAATATTGCTGATACCGCGATATAGGCCGGTGGGGTTTATAGCCCAAGTCAGCAATATTGGACAATGTAACACAATGTAACAACAATGTAACACCTCCCTCCTTTAAAACGGAACATCCTACAATAAAAGGATGTGAGTAGAAATAGTAAACAAGAAATAGTAAATAAGAGGAGGTAGGGTGTTGAAATTGAAACAAAATAATCTCGAAAGATCTAAAGTACTGAAATTGAAATTAAAGCAAAATTGAAATAGTAAATATAAAAGAAAAATAAAATTTGAATAATGATGTGGGGATGCAGAGAAGAATACGTGACACAAAAAAAAATAATCAAAATTTAATCAAAATAATACAGAACAATAGTAATTTTATGATGTAGGAACTAGCATAATAATAAAAATAAAAACAACAATGTAGAATTGAAATAGCACAACATTTATATAATATAAGAATTGAAATGGCATAACATTAATTTACGATGTAGAAATTAAATCATTAATGTAAGATTTAGTAATAAAATTAAACAATTGAAATAAAACATTTTACAATTAAAACAATTTATGATTTAGAAATTAAAATAAGAATAACATTATTCTAGGATTTAGTAGTAAAAAATTGAAATAGTATAACATCAATTTACGATATAGAAATTTAATTAAGATAACATTAATCTAGGATTTAGTAGTAAAATAAAAATACATTGAAATAGTACAACATCGATTTACGATTTAGAAATTGAATTAGGATAATAATAATCTAGGGTTTAGTAGTAAAAAATAAAAATTTGAAATAGTAATAACACATCGATATTGGGTCTAGAAATAAGATTTAGAAATTAATATAAGCTAACATTTATATAAGAAATGGGAATAAAAATTAAGGCACATAAAAATAATATGAAACTGGATGTAACAAGATTTAGAATGGCAATACAATGATATTTAATTAAATTCTAAATTTCTCCTTATAGATCTAGGAGAAGAAGAGTCATCAGATACTTCATTCATTTCAAAATGTGTTGTTCTTGATCTGTGCTCTATGGCTGTTGTCGATCTTGTATGAACACGATTGAAGATTTGTACACAACAATTAGAATTTTGTCGACTTCGAGAATTACAGAAACAGCGATAAAGTTTATATGAAATGAATGAAAATACTGTTATTGATAATAAGGTAGTTATAATGCTAAAGTAATAGCCGTAACGAATGTGATACGGTTGGTTTTCTATCTTTGTTAATTCGTCGCTATTCTGATCTAATCTATGAGAAACATATTGTAAAGAATCGAGATTGATGTGAGATAACTTTATATGAGTAAGATTAGGGATGCTGTTATTGATTCTAGTTTTAGAACAGCAATCATCTTCTATAATATTGAAAGTAGGAGTTTGTATATGAATTTTAAGTTCAAATTCACTAGAAGGCGTGAATTGTAATAATTTATGAAATGCTTTACAATTTTTAGGCACTTTAAGAATACCGGATCCAACTATATCATAATCGTTAATAATATCATCACAATTCATTGTTAACTTAGAAATATTTGATTGTACATATACCCATCTATTATTACTAATTTTCTGCCATATATCTATATTACCAAGAATTAACTTATAGTCACAATTAGTGGGGAGTTCATGAATGTATTCCGTAAGGATAGACACTTCACACGTGGGGTTAGAAACACTGGACTCAATATTACTGAGTTTACACACATAAGATTTGCTCGTTATCACTTTACACTCACTTAGATTGTCAAACGCAAAGTAAGTTAACTTGTCCGTGGTTATTGCCAAGTATTTAGCGTTAGGTTTTCTCATTGCAAAAGAGTGCGGGTTATTGATGTCATGAGGAGTTGGTAGAGCGTAGACATGAAATAGATTGTACTCTGTAAGTGTAACTAAAGGAATCTTAACAACAAAAATAAGCTTACTGTCGCTCATAAATGAGGAAATATCGGCAATATCAAGAAGGACGTGTATATTATTTAATGCGATAGGTACTGGAAAGTTGACATTAATTTTATTTAAGCTAGATGTTAATTCTTGAAAAAGTTGAACTGGACTTAAAATCGAAGGATGAACTACATTCAATTTGCCAAAAAGAATAGCATCAAGTAAGTTTCTAAGATTGGAATTTAAAATCATAAGGGAACTTTCGAGAGCACTAAACGTCATAGCGAGATGAGAATTGACTTGGAGTTTATTTGTATTCTCAGAAACTGATTCGAATATTTTGTTTAGCTTTTCCATATTTTTATTTAAAGTTAGTTCATTGTCATTGAGTCTGTGAATAGTTTGATTAAATGTGGAAATAGTAGAAGAGACGATATGTATATTAGATTTCATTAACGTGGCCAAGTGTCTTTGATCATCTTGGACTGCGTTAATCGCGTCAGTAAAAGCTTTTGCGTCGTCTTCGTCGAGAGTACCAAATACTTGTTTCAGTATGGGACCTCCGAAACCTAACCAAGCTGTTCTTTTAAATCTAGACTTATTAGATGAAGTGAGATGAGACAGAGAATTGAAGTTATTAAAAACATTAATATATAAACTTTCTAAAGGACTAAGGACATTTGTGCAATCAATACGCAATTGGCTAGAAGGATGATTATAACAAATAGATTTAGCAGTTTCAAGATTATGTTTAAGTGTTTCAAAACGAGGTTGCAAATAAGAAATATCAGAAAACGTTAAGATTTTGTAATAATCGTTAGAGTATTTCACGGTACCGATAGGATCAAAGAAGAGACCGGGGCTGTTGATGATAGGAGTCGTTGGATTTGACGATGATGTCATGATTCCTGGCGCGATGGCCCTGGAAGAGAATTTTCATGAGCTAGTTTAATTTCGTCAACGTGAAATCTAGTATGTTTGCGATTGATGAGAATAGTAACGTTGTTGTTGTTATGAACTTTTACGATTCTGTACGGGCCTTTCCAGATGGGAGACAGTGCTTTACGTAATCTATGATGATGTTTGATATATACCATATCCCCGACATTATAAGATACTACTCGCGAATGCTTATCATAATACTGTTTCGATCTTTCTTTACTTCTAAGAATATTTTCACGAGCTAAGTTTCGAGATATAGAAAATTTATGCTTAAGTGTTTTAATATAGTCAGGATAAGTAAAGTCAGGTGAAATGTCATAAATTGAACTTGGAATATGGGGCTTACAACCAAATAAAAGTTCGTGAGGAGTAAAGTTAGTAGATGAATGAACAGCGGAGTTATAAGATATTAGAGCGGTAGGAAGATATTTATGCCAGTCATCTTGATTTTCACTAACATATGATTTGAGATATTCTTTGAGAGTTGCATGACTCCGTTCGAGAGCACCATTAGTTTGCGGATGATACGGAGAAGAAAAGAGATGTTTAATCTTAAAAAGGGAAACAACATTTTTATAAACTTCAGCGATAAAATGGACACCTTGATCAGACAAAAGCGTCTTAGGAATACCGAAATGAGAGATAAACTGAATAAGACATTGAGATGTTTGTTCTGCCGTAGAATTCTTTATAGGATACGCCATAGAATATTTAGTTAAATCGTCTTGAAAAGTGACAATGAAGCGATAATTCTCAGGACCAGATTCTGGTAATGGACCAACGATGTCAGTCGCAATTCTCTGAAGAGGCTCATGGGAAGTAGAAGTTATTTCCATGGGAGCACGATTAGTAGCACGTAACGCTTTGTTTTGTTGACATTGAGGGCAATTTCTAACATAAGACTCGATTTCGGATCTCATATTTTTCCAGTAATATAGTTCTTTCAATTTACTATACATGCGTGCAAAACCAGAATGTCCGCCTACAGGTGAGTCATGATTGTCTTTTAGGATAGTTGGGACTTCAGTAGGGGTAGGATAGATCATTTTGTTATGATAAATATTAATCTTAATTCCAGTTTGATTAAAAACGTAAATAATCATCTCATAAATTAATGTAAATCTTAGTTTGTCAAAAGGATTTGAGAAATCAGATATAGAAATTTCTTTTACATTAGGATGATATATAACTAATTGTTTACGTAATTCTTTTAAGACTAAAAATATATCTTTATAAGATGCAGATTCAAAATGATGGACCTTTGTAAAAAGATGAAAGTAAATCTTGTTATTAACTGTTGAAATTTTGATTTTATGCAGTTCCTTTTCTGATAGTATAAAGGACTGTTTGTCATCTAATAATTCTAAGATATTATTGCAATAAGGATTTGAGTCATCTAGATCGATTGATGTTGGATAAGCTATAACTGAACAAGTTGTCTTTAAAAGATTTTCATTATGTTCAACAACTTCGGTATCACACATTGTGGGACTAGAACGGTTTCTAATAAAGGATTCATAGGATAGGTTGGTGATAAGTCTTGTACCGTCAGTGTCGTTGATGTCGTTAATAGCGTTAATAGGAGGTCGAGATAAGGCATCAGCGTTAGAATTTACTCTACCAGGTTTGTAAATAATTTCATAATCATATTCTTCTAACTTTAATCTCCAGCGCACCAGTTTACTGCTGGGATCTTTGCAATTAAAAAGCCAGACTAATGGGCGATGGTCGGTGACAATTTTAAATTTCCGACCGTAAAGATAGGGTCTGAAGGTTTTAACACCAAAAAGAATTCCTAACAGTTCTTTCTCAGTTGTACTGTAATTACCTTCGGCTTTATTAAGTGTTCTAGAGGCATACGCGATTGGGAGATCTTTACCAATATCACCTTGAGATAAGATTGCGCCTAATGCATAATTAGAAGCATCTGTGGTGAGTATAAAATCTTTAGAAAAATCAGGATATTGGAGAATGGGAGCATTAGTCAACATGGATTTAAGGGATTCAAATGCTTGAGTTTGGGATTGAGACCAATTGAATTCAACATCTTTTCGAAGTAAGGAAGTAAGTGGCTTTGTGATTTTGGAAAAGTCTTTAATAAACTTTCGATAATAGCCTACTAGGCCGAGAAAGGATTTTATATCTTTAGGATTTTTAGGAATAGGATATGAGATAACAGCTTTTACTTTATCGGGATTAGGAGATACACCTTTATCAGTAATAGTATGACCGAGATAAGCGACTTCACGACGAAGAAATTCGCACTTATCTGGTTGCAACTTTAGATTATGTTCTCTAAGTGCTTCGAATATGAGTCGGAGTTTGTGGATATGGGAAGACAGATCGTGGCTATAAATTATGACGTCATCTAAATAAATAAAGCAGTGGAGACCTTGAAGACCAGAGAGGACTTGGTTCATTAACCTTTGGAATGTAGCGGGAGCATTTTTCAAACCAAATGGCATTCTTGTGTATTCAAAGTGACCATTGGGAACTGAAAAGGCTGTTTTTGCAGCGTCGCTATCACTCATACATATCTGGTGGAATCCAGATGCTAAGTCCAGGGTACTGAAATATTTGCTATGTCCTAATTGGTCAAGGATATCAGTTATATTAGGAATAGGATAGGCGTCACCGATTGTAATGTCATTGAGTTTCCTGTAATCAATTACGATGCGCCATTTCTTTTGGCCAGAAGCATCTTGCTTCTTAGGAACTACCCAGATGGGTGAAGACCAGGGAGAATTAGAAGGCCTAATGATTTTTTGATTAAGCATTTTGTTAATTTGATTATTAACTTCCTCTTTGTGGCATTCAGGGTATCTATACGTTTTTACATGAATGGGTTGAGAGCTAGTAGTTTTGATCTCATGCTTAAGAGTATTTGTGCAAGTTAAAGCATCACCTTCAAGATGGAACAGATCAGAAAACTCGGTACACAGATCAAAAAGAGCTCGAGTTTCCTCAGGATTAAGATGTGATGATCTTATTTGTTCATGCACCCTATTTACTCTCTCTAAAGATGTTTCAGAAACCACATTCGTGTTTGAAATTTGGAATTGATCAATTAAATCACAGGGATTCAACTCAACTGAAATTGAATTAATTATAACGTCAGAGCTAGTAGTATTCAGGACAGACACATTAACGTGATTATTACTTTTAAGTGAAACTAGACAACCGGAGATGAAAATTCCATTCTGAATTTCGGTTTTTTCTACGAAACCAGTGGTTACTTTCGGATTTGTGACATTACACTCAATAACCATTTCGGATCGAGCCGGAACAGTGTATACAGGTTTGGTAAAGTGGAGAGGAATTGAATAATTATCTATCTTCAGGATATTGGTCTCATAATCGATTTTAGCATTTTTAGACTTAAGAAAATCATTGCCAATAATTCCATCAAAATTAATATCAATAGAATCAGGAATTAAATTAAAATCAGTGATAATAGAATGATCTGGGAATTTAAAATCAAATTTAATTTGACCAAGACTTTCAGTATACTCAGATTGTTTATCGATACCTTTGAATTTTATAACTTTAGGTATCAATTCTGGTTCATATTGCAAAGATGATTTTTTCAAAAGTGAAATAGCTGCACCAGAATCAACAAGAAGTACTAAAGCCTTGTCTGAGTATGAGGATTTAACATAAACATGAGGTAAGTGAATTTTACTATTATAATTAATTTCATAAATAGCTTCAAAAGATTCTGAATTGGTATTGTTCTGAGTTACTCTATTTGGAAGATTAATAGTAGAATTGCAAGTTGTCTTAACTGAATTATTAGACCGATAGCCTTTCGATATAGGAGGATTAGGAAATGTAGAATAGGTAGATTTAGTACGGGACTTTTTCGTGTTAAATGATTTAGGAGTTACATTTGACTGAGGAGATTGAATTGATACACGTGATTGAGTCGACTTACGAGATTGAATAGATACACGCGATTGAGTCGATTTTCGCGATTTAGTAGATGTAGGAGATTGAGACGATTGAGTCGATATAGGAGATTGAGACGATTGAGTCGATATAGTAGATTGAGGCGATTGAGCCGATATAGGAGATTGAGACGATTGAGTCGATATAGTAGATTGAGGCGATTGAGCCGATATAGTAGGTTGAGACGATTGAGTCGATATAGTAGATTGAGACGATTGAGTCGATATAGTAGATTGAGGCGATTGAGCCGATATAGTAGATTGAGACGATTGAGCCGATATAGTAGATTGAGTCGATTGAGCCGATATAGTAGGTTGAGACGATGTAGGAGATTGAGCCGATATGGGAGATTGAGCCGATATAGTAGATGGAGCCGATATAGTATAAGATAAGTCATAAGTCACGTCGGTTTGAGTCGATGATTCCGTACGACGCGGAAACGGAATCCTTCTTAGTTTAAAAACGAGTCATTGTTACTATCTTCACAAATCTCATGAACTTTATGTTCAGAGTGATTTTGTCGCCGAGAATTATTATATTGGCGCTTACGACATTCCGTAATATTATGGCCTGCATGCTTACAATATCTACAAATTTGAGAATTAGAAAATGGTGCAGTAGTATTTGAGCTAGTTGATGGCTTTGCATCATGCGAAACAGTGTGAATATTACGTTTAAATTGACGATTGAGGAAACAGGACCTTTCTGTGTGACCTAGTTTGCCACAAAAACTACATTTGGGCCTCTGTTCAATAGTCTTTGATGACTGAACGTAGTTGTACAATTTTTCTTCTTGCACCGCGAGATTTATAGCATCACATAATGTCGTAGGGTTACGACATCGAACAATTGTGGATATATAGGATGGCAACCCTAACAAAAAGGTATGTAAAGCAAGGTCTTCCGTGCTAGCTATGCGCCCTTTTAATTCGTCCGGATTTTTAGTTGAATGCGCGATATCAGTTTGAAGACGAGTAAGGAATGTCTCCAGTCTTAAGCTATATTGCGAAACAGTTTCAGTTTGTTTTTGTTTGCAATTCTGAAGGTCTAATAAAAGGTGATCTCTGTGTTTAGTCTCACCGAAAGTGGCCTTTAAAAATAATTTTAAGTCCTGCCAACTATCAAAAATTTTCAGTGAACACGCTAATTCAGCTTTTCCCTCTAACTGGGATATAATAAAACGATATAGTATGTCTTTCTGCCTACTGGATGCAAGGCTTATTGCGCTCTCGCAATTCTTAATAAACGACGATAATTTTTGTCTATCGCCGTCGAAAGGTTTTATAAATTTAAGTAAGACATTAAGAGGAATATTTTCGGTTTCAGACATAACGGAACACTCAGACTTAGTCTCGTTTTTGGACATCTTTTACAATGATAAAATATATTATAACGTAATAAAATAAATGGCAATAAAAAGTAACGAAACACTCACAGGAATGCGGCGATGACGACACGCAGCGACATATGACACCCTATTGTGTATTGTGTCGGTGGCGCGATGTATTCGTGTTACCGGGTTTCGTAATACACCGGTATAGCTTTTGTAACTCGATGGCGAGCTATGAGGCTTGGGCTGGCTAGCTGGCTGGCTAGCTGGCTAGCTGGCTGGTTGGCTGGCTGGCTCGGTGGCTGGCTGGCTGACTCGGTGCCTGATAGGAATCAGACACAGTGGAGCAGCGACGGCAGCAGCTGGTAGCGGCGGAGGTACAGGTGCCGGGCAGTGAACCCTCGGCACAGGGAGAATCCTTCAATTTGCAGCGGGCGGTACTAGTACCCTCGTGAAGGGCGTCGTAGTGAGCCCACCGTGTGAATCAGGTCGACCTTGTCAGGGTATGGGCGACCAAGGGATGAAAAATCCCCTTTACTTCTGACACCAATGTTAGTTTGTGGTGTATTTGTGTTTAAAAAAAAAACACAAATATAGTAAAAAAAATATTTATTTTTCACAACACAACACAACTTTTATTCACAATTATTATTATAACACAATAATTTACTATTTAATTCACACAGTATAGAATTTAATGTATTCTATAGGATAGGGATTCGTCCCCTGCACCCCGCGCGGTTACTGGTACTGGTGCTCCTCTCAGGCTAAGCCGGTGAAACCGTAGCTTAGGTGGTTATGCGACCATTAAGAGAGAAGCCCCTAAACTAAGAAATCAACGTGTTATATAGTACAATATTGCTGATACCGCGATATAGGCCGGTGGGGTTTATAGCCCAAGTCAGCAATATTGGACAATGTAACACAATGTAACAACAATGTAACAGTACGAAGTAAACGAAGCTCGTCCCACCTTGATGGAGAATAAAGGACGGAAAGCTTATAAATTCATTAAAAATCCAACCATTGAGACAAATAAGCGTCCTTGGAACGTGGTTTTTGCGGCATAAACGGCTGTATCTTTTGATTGCGTTGGCTTAGAAGTTTGATTTTTTCACAGCTTCAAGGGACAGTAGACCTGAGTAATTGATATAAATTTCAGCTTCATACCTCCACGCGTTCCTGAGAAAAAGGGTCTTGACAGACGGACGGACGGACGGACAACAAAGTGATCCTATAAGGGTTCCGTTTTTTCCTTTTGAGGTACGGAACCCTAAAAACCGCATCAAAATCCGTTGCGTAGTTTTAAAGATTTAAACATACAAAGGGACATATGGACAGAGAAAGCGACTTTGTTTTATACTATGTTATATTTTAATTTATCCTGCACGAATTTTTCCTACTACTTTATTTTTATATTGCCCTCATATTGATTGAACAAAATATATGATAGATATGATGAAATAAGTCAGAGCGTTAACATTATATTTTAATTAGTTCGTTAATCTCTCACTTTTGACATTGAAATTATTAATTTTATAATTATTTAAAGCCGTCCAAATTCATTTATTCTTCAACAATATGGATACATCACGTTCAATTTTCCTTCACAACCTTTATTTAATTAACTCTCTCTAATTAATGAAAGCAGTGGGTGCCTAGTTAAATTTCTCAACACATCGCGCGTTAAGTGAAAAGTAACTAGGCGCGTGATTCCATTTAACCAAATATATAACAAACTCAAGGAAAGTTTGTTACGTTATGTAATTTCCTTTTTGTAAAGCATTATACAAACGATGTCCGGTTCCGGCTGTCGTACAGTGAGGACGTTGTTCAGTGCTTCCCAAAAGAAATAATTTGTCAAAATTAAACTTTAATGATTTTCGACTAAATTTTTTGAATTTCTGAAAGTTCATGATGTTAAATTTTGCATGTGTATTTATGAGCAAAAATGACATCTTTTTACAGGTATGCCGAAACGAAAATAATAATATTTTTCACTCCACCCTACTGTACAATAATAATTAGTACATTTCGCATTCAAATCATTCAAAACAATTGTAAAATACACGATGAAATTCGAAAATTTAGTTTCAAACATACTTTGTATAGAACGAATTGTAAAAACGCGTTCACCCGACCTAAGTAAGTATCTAATATCATATCAATAAACTAATCTGAATTATTACTGACTCTACAATTCCTATTTTCATTAAGTATTCCAATTATCTTAATATTAGATACCCAATCTCGATTAAACGCGTTTCTATCTGTGCTTTTCCGTAAATCGTTGTTTCATTTTCGAATGTCACTTTTAAAGTAACAAAACACGGCGGACCTACCGTGTTTCGAACAAAATGCATGAAAACTTTCATTAGTAGATAGTTAAGTCTTGTATTTTAAAAGCATGCAATAATTTGTATTTCATTCAAAAACATAATTCGTTTATCGAAACGTTTTTTGCTTAAAACGGTTTCACAATGCATTTTTCTAATTATTATTTTCATTTGAATAATTAGTTACCTAGCCAAATTATTACAAACAATATTTTCGCTCCAACTCCAAGGTATCGTATTACGAGTAGGTACGAGTTAATTGTGTCTTTATGAAGTATAGTAATAAAAAAAACAAAATAAATCTCGTGTAGAGCCATTTAAATCTCGATAATTATTTCTATTAATATTACCTATAGGTACAAACTTTTAGAACTGTCAATTAATGTCGATTGCGCGGCAAATTTGTATTTTTTTTTCTTTTTGAAAATTTCATCATCTGTTGTTTTACAGTATTTTTCTATGAAAATATGTGCAGTTTACAATAAAAACTACGTATATCGAAACAATACAGCTTTGTCTGAATATTAAAATATTATGTTCTCAGTTCAATTACATTATTACTATTTTCGTACATTTCGATATCAGTTGAAAATATTGTATCATATAAAATTTTTGGTTAATGCAGCTGGTATAACAAGGTAATGCGCTTTCGTGTTTTAACTACATAATTAGTTCAATATTAATTTAGTCGTAAAATACGTTATTTTGTTATTAATTTGAATAATATTATTGTAAGGAATCTAATTCAGTGTTAGATTTTCAAAATTAGATTAAGGATAATTTGTAATAATTGAAATAAATATTTTTGGATGTAGGTACATACTGGTCTTTTTATTTTATTCCCCTGTGCTCATATTATGTCATGAAACCTTTCAGTAGATACATGGACGAAATCGCAGCCAGCGCCCAGCAGTAATTAGCTATAACATATAGGTAAGGTAATAAATAATAGCTCTATAGTTAATACGATTGAGTTGACCGTCACCATCCCGCATTGTCAGTTACAGTAAATTATACAGTTAATCACTACCCATCATCCCGCTTCAAACAACCTAAGCGTCCCAATTTTAATAAGTGTGATTTCTCACGTGCTCGGTATGAAGTTTCTCAAATCGAATGGAACAACGTGCTTTGTTCCAATGATATTGACGTCAACGTCGATATATTTTACGGCATAATAAATACAATCATTCACGATACATGCCCTTTAACATCCAAAAGAATCGATGAATTTCCCTTATGGTTTACGCCCGCATTGAAACGATGTATTCGTGAAAAATTAAAGTTTCACAAAAAATTTAAAAAGTTTAAAAATCCACGCGATTACGATACATACTCTGTATTACGTCGTCGCAGTAAATTGCTTATTGCACGCCTCATAAGCGAAGCGTTGAGGTGGGTACTACTGTCACTTCGCGCAAAACATCTGATTTTTCAAACTTAAAATGTCTTTATGTATCATACATTGCACTTGTAAGATAATACATACACACACATATTAAGAAAAAACACTATTTTTAACATTCATGATATTTTTGATGTCATTTTTGTTATTTAAACTAGTTAAAAAACAGTTTAAAAAAGTTCTGTCTTGGACGTCCGTGTGTCTGTATGTGCGGAGGATTTTCTTGTTAACACGATAGCGACCGAAATACTTTACTAATCGAGTCTTTTTTTTTCTCTTACGCTTGAGTATGCTCAGGAATAGAACCCTTTCATTTTTCAGGGTCTGATTCGATGTGGTTTAATTGTTATTAAATAAACAAAAATAATAATTAATAAATAATTATTAAAAAAAAATTATGAGGCGTGCACTTTTGGATTTTCCAAACTATTTCTAAATCTTATAATAACTTTATCTCCTCAATTGAAAGTGCCTTGCAGGATAATAATATTAAATGTTTTTGGCGGTACGTTAATGATAAGAAATCTTCCAAGTCCTCAATTCCTAAGACGATGAAGTATGGTGATCTAACATGTTCTGATAGTAGGGGGATATGTGAGTTGTTTTCTAATTATTTTAATTCTGTTTATCAAGGCGCGCAATCCTCCACTTCATCATTTACCGAAAATACAATATCTGCATCTTTAAGCAACTCTGTACTCAACAACATCGCAGTCAGTAAGCAGAAGATTATTACAACAATCCGAAGACTAGATGTGCGTAAGGGAGCAGGTCCAGATGGTATACCACCCCTCTTTATTAAAAATTGTTGCAAGGAATTGGCGATTCCATAAACGATCATGTTTAATCAATCCCTGAAGACTGGTACATTTCCTAAGGTATGGAAAACGGCTCACATAATACCCATTTTGAAGTCTGGTGACAAATCGAGCTGTGAGAATTACCGACCGATTAGCATACTATCTTGCCTGGCTAAATTATTTGAAGCAGTAGTCTACGATACACTATATTTTCATCTCCTTCCCTTGATTTCTCCGAATCAACACGGATTTATAAGACAACGCTCGACAACTACAAACCTCTTGACTTACCACTCATATTTATGTTCTGCCTTTGATAAAAGACAACAAGTGGACGCCATCTATACCGATTTTTCCAAGGCTTTCGATAGAGTAAACCACATAATGCTTTGTAATAAATTAAGTGCTTGGGGAATACATGGTAATTTACTCCGATGGATTACTTCCTACCTGTCCAATCGTAGTCAGCTTGTTGCTCTAAATGGCTCATTATCCTCACCTGTTCTAATAGCTTCCGGCGTCCCGCAAGGGTCCCATCTCGGCCCCTTACTCTTTATCGTATTTATCAATGACCTCATTGACAACTTAAAATGCCCATCTCTTATGTATGCTGATGACTTAAAGGTATTCTCCACTGTGGCCAATATTCAAGATGCTTATATACTACAAAATGACCTAGATTCTATAGCGAAATGGTGTGAACTTAACCAAATGACCCTGAACGTCAATAAATGTGCTGTTATAAGCTTTACGCGAAAGTTTAACAAATTAAATTTTAATTACAGTTTTAACAGTCAGCTTCTTCCTCGTGTTTCCGTCATTAAAGATCTTGGTGTCTACTTTGACGACAAATTGTCTTTTAGAAGTCATTTCGATGACATTATTAATAGAAGCTCTTGTCTCCTTGGGTTTATCTCAAGGATCACGAAGGGTTTTAAAACACCATCTAGTCTTTTACATTTGTTTAAAACCCTGATTCGTTCAATCCTAGAATTTAACTGTGTCATTTGGTCACCGCACTATACAATTCACATCAGACGCATTGAACGACTTCAGAAGTGCTGCTTAAGGCTGGTTTCTCTTCGTTACCACATCGGACGAAGTGGATCTAGCTACGAAAGTCTTCTTGAGAAATTTAATCTTGTCTCGTTGGAAAAGCGTCGACAGAGGCTAGAACTCATAACACTCCATAAAATCGTTCACTCATCTATCCACTCTCCGTCGCTACAGCTGTCAACTGTTAATTTTAATGCTTCATTTCGCTTCCGGACTAACAATACTTTTTCTTTATCTTTAACCAGGAATAATACCTCTTTTTATAACCCTATATCTCGTTTCTGCCGTTTATACAATGATTTATCCAAAAAATTTCCCGATTTTGATATATTTGATCATCGAATAAACATATTTAAAGAACATGTTTGTCAAATAGTGAAATGATGTCCTAGTTGTCTAATTTTGTAATTTTGTTATTATTGTATAAGAAAGCATTATTTTAATTATTTTAATTGTCTTTCTTTTATATCTAATATTTAATTATGGAATTTTTAATTATGATTTTATTGTAACACGCTTTAAATAACTGTAAGCTGTATCTCATTATAGTAGTAATTGTACACATTTTGTTGGGTTGCGATCTGCTCCCGAAATTGATATGTCGCCTATGGGTCCGGCAAGATCGCGACCTGTTGTGTGTATTTAATTTAAATAAATAAATAAATAAATAAATAAATAAATAAATAAATACGCACCTTGATACTTACCGTAGAGTTGTTTGATGTTGAATCCGTAATAAATAAAATTAACACAATACATAATTGAATGTTACTTTTGATACACAATACACACTACTTACTCAGAGGGAAATAAACGCTACCTACTAGTTTTATTTGAACATAGGCTAGAATTTACTTTTTCACAAACACGTATATTTTTAAAAGCATAATATTATAGTTTATTAAATACTACATAATATTATATACAGTTTGCCAATTATTAGTCTTCACGATGATCCGATCAGCTGTTTTTGTGTAAAAGAATAACAAATATAATAATTTCAGATTTCACGTTTATAGAGGTTTTAAATTAATAGGAAGTATGTATTTAAATGTATTGAAGACCGGTGTTCTTACAAAAATAACAAGTCAATACAAAATTGTCTACTTATTAAAACACTAACAGATATATGGCTACAATATTCTAATTTACATAAACTTTCGTTTCAGTCAGAAATGGTCATAATCAAAATTGCTTAGGTGGTTAGGTATCTCCCCCCAACGGTCCAGGCCTTGTCGCGGCGGAGGGGCTCAGTAGCTCAGAGTTATGGCCCTCTGAGTGAAGCGAAATTGGACCAGCGAGGGGCTGAACGGCTGGTTTAGAGTCGGGGAGATTCAACCGGCCCGACGGCCGGGGCTAGGTGTGGCCCAGCGGCCGCTGTGTGCGGCGTGGGATGGCGGCCAGAGGTCGTGGCTTGGCGGACCCCGTGTCCGCTAGGCAAAGGTGGCGCTGAACGGCAGTTGGGGTTGGAAAGCCTCGACTGACCCGACGGCAGAGGTCCTATTTGTGGGCCAGAGAGGAGCCGGCTTTTATGCGGCGGTGGATGGCGGCCAGAGGTCGCGGCGCGGCGGGCTAGCTGGTTTAGCAAGCCACGCCGTGCAGCGGAGGGCGGGATCCCGACGCGTCATTGTGATGACGCGCGGAGACTCCTGCAGAGGTGTGGGGCGGCGGCCGCTGTAATACGGCCGTCTGCCAACTCGTAATCCGGTCCGTGGGGCCGGACCGAGGGCCGCCACCTCTGGTGAGGTGGGGGCTGCGAGGTAATCTCTATAAAAGTGCGCCGGAGGGTCTCCCGACGTGTATTTCACACATCGGAGGACCTTCCGGCGTGCACCCTCCGGCCGGACGGTGTTAGGGTCGGGGGTTCGGGGGAACGCGGATGATGGAGCGGGGAAAGATCCATTGTCTGCGCGTTGGTGGCGTAAGCCTTCGTTCCAGCAGCCACCAGCGAGGGGGGTTCTAGTGGTGGGCCTGGAAACGGGCATCTGCTGGGCGGGACACGCGGTAGAGTCGTAACCGTTCCCGCAGTTCCGTCCAAAGCAGCGCGATGGAACAGAGTGGGGTTTTAGTCGGTAGAAATCCGACATAACCACGGCTCCATCCCCGGGAGCCGGGGGTATCTAAGAAGATTTCCCCACTATAAAAAAAAAAAAAAAAGGTGGTTAGGTATCTTCTTCATAATAATATTATGTTTAATACCGGTCACATTCGATTGATTTAAATTGAACTTTTGTAATGTGTTAATTAATATATAGGCTAGGATTTACTTTTTCATAAACACGTATATTTTTAAAAGCATATAAGTAGTTTATTAAATACTACATATTATTATATACTTACCAAAACTTCATGATAATCCGATCAGCTGTTTTTGCGTGAAAGAATAACAAATAGGTATAATTTCATAGATCGTATAAGCTTTCACGTTAATAGAGGTTAAAATAGTAGAAAGATTGTTTTTTTAATTATTTTGAAGCTTCCATAGTTATAACATACCTGCCTACAGAACAAAACAAAGTTTCACCGCACAGAATACATATATATTTATATTTACTTAATGTAACGTAGAGAAAAAAATGATCAAAATCCTATCCTATCCTATCCTATCCTAGTTACTATAATATTATAATTAATGCGAAAATTTGTGAGGATGGATGTATGAGCATGTATGTATGTGAATATGTTTGTTACATTTTCACGCAAATACTAGGTACTGAATCGAAGGTAACTTGGATTAACAAATAGGATAGGTTATATCCCGTAAATCCCACGGGAACGGGAACTATTTATTTATTTTCGTTTATTTCTATCTGAATAATCTATTCATCCTTATAATTGTTAGTGTGTACCTTAAAACTATGTTAGTATTATAATTAGTTAACTGTATATGTATATTATATCTATATATCATTCAAAAGGAAGCGCGGGAAAAATTTTAATACAAATAGCCTAGAAAATTCAGAGAGTGGTCGCCAAAGTGTCAATTCTAATACAAACTCTGTATCGGTTAAGGAAAATATTTCAGTTGGTTTGCAATCTAATTCTTTAATCAGTTTATACACTGAACAGGATGCTTTCCCATTTATTGTTCATGTCCAAAGAATAGAATCATCTCCTGGTGATGGTTCCGTTTTACATCCTATAACATTTGGAAATTTTTTGAAAAATAATTGTTTTAAAAATATTGTAGCAGGCAGTGTCAAAAGAATAGGCAGAAATAGATGTGTTGTCGCTTTTTCAACTGCACAAGATGCTAATTCATTCATTAATAATAAATCCTTAGAGACATTTAATTTACGAGCAAAAATCCCAAGCTTTCATGTTTCTAGGATAGGGCTAGTAAGAGGCATTCCATCAGAATGGTCTCCTGAAGAAATTAAAGATAATATAGTTGTTCCTAATGGATGTGGCTCTATAATTAAAGTGCGCAGAATCAATTATAAAGTTACTGTTGATGGTGCAGTTACATGGAAGCCTTCACAGTCCGTTATATTAACTTTTGATGGGCAAACACTACCATCTAGAATATTCATATGCTTTAATTCCTTACCTGTGGAGCTATACATATTTCCAACCATTCAATGTTATAATTGCTGTAGGTATGGTCACACAAAATCGATTTGTAGATCCAAGCCCCGTTGCTACAAATGTGGGCAGGATCATAGTGGTGAAACTTACTCTGTTGAAGAGGATGGTGCATCGTGTATAATGTGCTCTGGTTTCCATTTTGCAAATAATAAAAACTGTCCTGAATATAATCGCCAAAAACAAATTAAACATACTATGGCTCAAAAGAACTTGTCATATGGAGAGGCACTGAAATTACACCCACAATCAAAAAAACCTTATGCTGAAGTGCTCACCACTTCAACATTGCAAGTCTCACCAAAACATCCATTACAGAATGCTAATAATTTAAATACCTCTTATAAAAAGACTGTTTTTAAAAAACAACGCTCTCCTCCTAAAAGTAGTCAAGGCTATGATAGAGCTGCTCATGAGGCTTTGCTTAAAGCTTCACGCGTCCTACGTACATTATTTGCTCGTAACTAAATCAGTATGTTATAGTAGGACGCGTGAGAGATTATTAAAGAGTGCCAAATGCCTACACCTGACAATGGTTGTGCATACCTACAAATCTCAGTCTAGTGATACACAAAATTGTGAATTAATGGAAATTATAGTTGCATTAATAAATTTATTAAAACAGAGTAAAACATTAAGACCGTCCAACGTTGCATTACTTAATAAAATGATTAGTAACACAATTCATAACAATGGCTTCGAACATAATACACTGGAATTGCAGGAGCATTCTTCCTAAAAAATCAGAGTTGTTCCATATCATTAATACCTAAATATAATCCAATAGTAATCTCACTAAACGAGACTTGGTTAAAACCACAGTTAAAACCATATTTAAATTTTCGTAATTTCGTATCCCTATTCCCTGGTTACCTTGACATTTGTTTGAGGGATGATAGAACTGACGGATACGGCGGTGTTGTTGTTTTAGTTAAAATACTCTTATTTTTAAAAAAACTACATTTTTTTTTCAACAGATCGACAAAAGTTACAATATTGTCGGAACTATATATATATAATTCTTATCTCGTCTAAATATCTATAAATAATTATATAAATGTATACATATGTAAGATCCCCTTGTAACACTGCATTGGTTGTCGAGGGTTGTAATAATTAAACTCCAATATTCCAACTCTCAAAGACTATATTTCTTGAAAATGTCGGTAACAAAACTTAAGTACAACCGAACACCTCGAGCGCTAAGTCTCAACTGTCGTTTTGAATGCCGCGCGCCACCAAGCGGCCATTAGTGTTGCCAGTTGATTAAACAATTAATATTGAATTATAAAAATATGAAATTATAAATAATCTATAGTTGATAAAATAATAATAATAATTAGAAAACCTTACACTCGACCATCCTGATGACATGCATGTCCTCATGCATGCACCAGGTGGAACCATATAAAACCTTACACTTGGCAGAACGAGGCATTTGACTCAAACTCAAACATTCAATTGGACTACTATTTAGTAGCACTTTCGAGTCGTCATTACATAGTTAAGTATTTTTAACATTTACCACCGATTCGGAAGGCAGTATCTATGGAGAAGAATCGGCAAGAAACTCCATAGTTGCTCTTTTAAAATCATGTCAATATTACATAATATGTAACTTATATCTAACTACATAATATTATCATAATATGCCAAAGACTAATAATATAATATTGTTAGACGTAACATTTGATTTAATATTTTTGTGGATGAATAGTTGTCAATATAGCTGTTTCTGTCACCTGTCAGAAGTCAGAACATGCTTAGCTGTCGAATACTATAAATTGCCGCTTTCCTTTGACTCGTGGCGCAATCGTACGAATCGTGCCTAGGGGCTCGGACGTTGTTTATACGACGTTTGACCCAACTACCTTCACTTTGCTAATAGTCGTTGACTTGCTGCGATTTGTTAATCAATTAGGTAGCTGTGTAGAATCGCAGTACATTCTAATTACATTTCAAACTAATATTTGACCCAGTCTCGCTTGTTATTTCTATCATCAGAATTGGGATAGAATTCAAGCCCACTATTTTTAAATGTGTTTAAGTTTACGTAGTTTTGTAACTGGCATTTGTGTTTTTTTATTTCGTGCGTTGTGTAAAGTAAAAGTTTGTTACGTGGATTATTGTAACGGGAATGTAGTCCATCGAAGAAATTGTGTGTGCTATCTGGGCTGCGGTCCAGTGTTTGTAATAAAAACCTCTCAGTTCACAGGTAAATTAGATTGAGGGATGCGAGGGCCCTACGAAGTAGTGAACATCCTGCCTAGTGATCGATACGAGTTGAAACTTGTTGTGGTGACTACGGAAAGAAGACTCAAGCCGCGGCACAGCATAATATGGTGCCCTGGCGTGGCGAGTGGTGTCCTGAAGCATGTGCCGAGTTTTTTTGACGATGAATGTTATTGGCTCGTAGTGATTCAAATCGCTAGTCGAACCCTGGCGTTGAGGTATTGTCTAGTCGCTGACGTATCGTAGTGATGTATTTCACTAGTCGTACGAGCGTAGATATACCGTCAAGTCGCCGTCTGCATGTCCGTAGTGAGTTGTCTCGCTAGTCGGATTTGAGCGTTGAGGTATTGTCTAGTCGCTGACGTATCGTAGTGATGTATTTCACTAGTCGTACGAGCGTAGATATACCGTCAAGTCGCCATCTGTATGTCCGTAGTGAGTTGACTCGCTAGTCGGAGTTGAGCGTTGAGGTATTGTCTAGTCGCTGTTTTACTAACGAGTGCGTAGAAAAGTATGGTCAGTGTGGCCGAGGCAGTGTGTTTTTGAAATCCCGAGATGAACTACCGTTGTATTGTAATACGAGAAAAGGCGTACGAGGACGTACGTTTGTCAGTATGGCCGTGTTAGACGTAACATTTGATTTAATATTTTTGTGGATGAATAGTTGTCAATATAGCTGTCACTGTCACCTGTCAGAAGTCAGAACATGCTTAGCTGTCGAATACTATAAATTGCCGCTTTCCTTTGACTCGTGGCGCAATCGTACGAATCGTGCCTAGGGGCTCGGACGTTGTTTATACGACGTTTGACCCAACTACCTTCACTTTGCTAATAGTCGTTGACTTGCTGCGATTTGTTAATCAATTAGGTAGCTGTGTAGAATCGCAGTACATTCTAATTACATTTCAAACTAATATTTGACCCAGTCTCGCTTGTTATTTCTATCAATATACAATATTCACTTTTATGATACACGCTATAACCGTTAATTAAAATTTATTCATCATTAACAAATTAGCAAGAGACACAATACATGTAAATGAGTTAATAATAATTTTACAAAAGTTCGTTTTTATCTTTGTAACCAAATAATCACTTATGACTTTACTATCCATAGAACCTTATAAACACTTATAGTTATCCTTGTAGCCTTGTAACCTTGTAACCTTGTAACCTTGTAACCTTGTAACCTTGTAACCTTGTAACCTTGTAACCTTGTAACCTTGTAACCTTGTAACCTTGTAACCTTGTAACCTTGTAACCTTGTAACCTTGTAACCTTGTAACCACTTATTACTATACTCGAAACCTTGTAACCATCTATAACTAACTTTATAATCATAAAATTATCTTTCGGAAACATTTATACGTTACACATATAGAGCAAACTCGAAATGAACATGGATTTAACAACAGCTAGACAGGACATAATCACAATATCCTACTATCCTATTTCTAAACAATAAAACACAGCAAAGCAACTTCCTCATTAAATTTAACACCAGCCATATTGAAATGGCATGTTCCATCTATATAGCTGAAAGTCTCACAGCAAAAACGAATAAACTTTTCTATCTTACGCGGACATTTGCTACAGAATATCATTACAAATATTGTTGGACATCAAACGGGAGAGTTTTTTTAAGGAAGGAAGATAACGCTAAACAAGCTCTCATTAAAAATGAGCATCAACTACTCTCTCTTAAACAATCATTGTGACTAGATTATACTTTAATTATTAGTGATCCAATAAATTTTACTAACCCTAACACATCAACCTATATAGTACACTTTCTACTACATTGGAGAATTATGACCCACAACTTACACACAATTATTACCACTATTGGCAACATAAAATCTATTATATATTCATTAAAAATAAACCATGTCGTTCGTTTATTCAACATAACATAATATGTGTAATATTTTTATTTGACTTTTTTCTCAAAAATTATCAACATTCGATAACCTCAACTCCAATTTAATTCAAGACCTTGATTCTTCCTGCGCAATAAAATGTGTTTCTTGTAATTTATTAGAATTTGAGGGTCATAAGAAAACGCAAATAAAAGAAGATCAATTCCTAATTCTAACTGTTAATATAAGAAGCGTTCATCGAAATTTCGATTCGCTGGTTGTATTTATGGAGAGTTTGGGGGTTGACATAGATATAGTCATCCTCACAGAATGTTGGACTAATCAGGATAGCTTAATACCCTCCATAGACAAATACCACTCAATTCATACACTGAAAACTTATAATCAAAATGATGGTGTCATTGCTTATATTAAAAAGATTTAGAATTTAAACCATTAATAGACGATGGTAACTGCCTGCTCTTAAAGATAACGAATAACACCACCATTGTGTGCTCATATAGACCTCCATCTTTTTCGAACCCTACCAAATACATTAATTCAATCAGTAATCTCTTATCCTCAATTAACTCTGATAATGTTATGTTCACTGGTTATATAAATCTAGATATTTTGCCATCTAACTTATCAAACCTAATGAGTGCCTAAACATACTGTGTTATCACGGTTTCCGACAAGCTATTGATAAACCTACTAGACTACGAACATGTATCGACCATTTTATGGTCAAATCAAAAAAAATATTGCCTAACATATATATTTGATGCATTAACTGACCACTCCCCTATCTTACTAGCTTTTAACAAATTTAAATTCAACACACATAAACTAGATAAATATAAAACAATATTCGACAAACAAATTATTTCTAGCGTTATTAGTGAAACTGACTGGCAAAATAAAAGAAACTTGGAACATTATTAAAGAAGCATGTCATATCACGAAAACTACTAACAAATGTACAGATTTACTAAGAATAGACTCATGCCCTACTAAATCTCTAAATGCTGTAAATAAGTACTTTGTCTCAATCGGATCAGCCTTAGCCAATGAAACTCTAAATAAGTTAAACCAATCAGAACTCGAACTAGCAACCCTAGCCAGTGACAGGAATTGTCCGGCTAACTCATTGCATTTACACCTGCTGATAAATATGAGACATATGCTATTATCACTGGTCTCAAAAACACCAACTCTTCTGGACATGACAATACCCACTCCCATAATCCAGATTTGCAAAGATATCCTATCAGAACCAATAGCCCATTTGTGTGATTTAAGTCTCACTAGCGGTATATTTCCTGATCTATTCAAAAAGCTATAGACTGTCCAATATACAAAACTGGCGATAAAACGTCTCCTTCAAACTATAGACCTATATCACTGCTTAGTACTCCATCCAAGATTTTAGAAAAATGTGTCAATAAAAGACTCATGAACTACCTGGAATCATTTAGATTACTTAATCCTAATCAATTTGGTTTCAGAAGTGCCCTATCCACCGAGGGCGCTACCTTGCGTTTAACATCTCTGGTCACATCGTATCTTGACTCTAACATGAATTGCATGGGGGTCTTTCTTGATTTACAAAAAGCCTTTGACACTGTTTCCATACCTATCCTGTTAAGTAGGCTGGAAGATGCAGGCGTTAGATGTATTGCCAAAGACTGGTTCCAAAGCTATCTTAGCGATAGAACCCAACGAGTAGGAGTTGACGGCAATCTTAGTTCAGAGTATAAGTGTACATACGGAGTACCGCAGGGCAGTACCTTAGGACCTACTCTGTTCTTGATTTATGTCAACGGCTTATGTAACCTTGATATTGGATGTGGACAAGCTACTATGTTTGCTGATGATACTGTGGTTCTACTTAGTGCAAAGACGTGGGTGAAAGCCATTGACAAAGCTGAAAAGGGACTAAAGGGCGTATAATTAGCAAATGGTTTGAAACAGTCTATTGACCTTGAATACCGAAAAGAAATACATTTGCTTCATTAAAACTTCATCTATGCAGCCAAAAGAGAACATAAATATTAAATTACACATCTTTCCCTGTAACCGCAACAACATAACAAGTTTATGCTCTTGCCCAACTCTGAACAGGACACCCAAAATAAAATACCTGGGTATCTGGATTGATGAAAACCTCAACTGGAAAGAACAAATTACTAGTACGGTGAGCAGACTTAGACAACTGAAAGTAATTTTCAAAACCTTGAGAGATATTGCCAACCAGGACTTAATTATTAAGACCTATAAAACTTTGGGCGAATGTCTTATCTCATACTGTATTGTCAATTGGGGGGGAAGCCGCTAAAATTTATATGTTACAAGTAGAACGTGCCCTCAGAGTACTAGTCACCATACAGAGCCCTTGGGATGTGCCACAGGCTTTACATTGGTCTACAAAGGTCAACCCAGATACCTATTCAGTAGGCTTTACACAGGTCCCTAGTCGGTGGGCCCACCGACGTCACCCAGATACCTACTTACAACAGGCCTTACACAGGTCCCTAGTTGGCGCTTCCGCCAACGTCACCCAGATGCCTATTTACAACAGGCCTTACACAGGTCCCTAGTTGGCGCTTCCGCCAACGTCACCCAGATGCCTATTTAACAGGGCTAATGTACTTTAGATTTAGATTTTGTCCTACAAATAAAGGTTATCACCGATTCGAAATTGCGAATAATAAATCTTTGATCACGAAAAGAATATATCGTTTACCAGCACCTTACATTAAAACTCGTTTTGCCCAAAGGCAGTTTCATTACTTAGTACCCATCCTTTATAATCGCTTTAGTTTAAACTACAATAACGCATTTGCTCTTACCAATCACAAAATAAAATACAAATTAAAAGAATGGCTGCTATCACTTGAATGTTCAGTACTTACTAATTTCTACTCGTACAAAGTAAATACTCTAAAATTATATGAAACTATGGTTTTATTATTTATTTTTTTTTATTTTTTTTTTATGAAAATAAAATAATCTGACCCACTGTAAATTGAAATATCATTAATAATCTAATCTAAACAAATCCATTTATTTACGACGATTATCGACATTGGAATTTATTTAAGACATGATTTTATTTATTTTATACTACCTACATACAGATTTTACATTTTTTTTTTTTAAATGAAATAATACTAATTTACTAATTAACTAATCTAATAATTATTTAGAAATTTATTATATATTTGCAAATTGTTTAATAGAATTACCTTGTTTTAAATAGATTTTTTTTTGTATTGCTAATGAACGCTGTATATGTATAGTGTATCGGGAAGGCACAGGCTCCTGCACCTCCTCGGACGGGCACGTGGCTGTTGCTGCTGTGTCGGCCGCGTTCGTGGCTACCACTGTGACCACGGCTGCGGCTACGGCTGCGGTTGCAGCTGTGGCTCTCGCGGATCACCCTCTGTAGCGGCACGCGGCTTACGCTGCGCTGCCGACGTTGCTCCACGTCTCGTTGTTGTTGCAGCTCGCGCTCCAGTTGGCGAAGCCGCTTCTGTTCTTTCTTCAATGCCTCTTCACGATCCTGCAGCCGGCGGCAGTAGCTGCGGCTGCGTCCACTGGAATCGCGATCACGCCCCCGAGTGAGGCTGCGACTGGAGTCACGTTCACGGCCGCGAGTGGGGCTGCGCCTGGAACGCGATCGGCTCCGTCGGGGAGTTCCTGCGTTCCGTCCAACATCGTTTGATTCCATCTGAAACTCGTAGCCGGAAAATTGTGTGCATTAGTATAAGATCGGGTAACATTTTTATTGAAAAGACAAAATCAGTAATACCTTGAAAACTAGGCGTGCTACGCAGAAAATAACGAAATTTTGACCCCCCTTATAAACCCCCAGACGCAACAATAAAAATAGCCACATTCAGGTTTTTTTTTTTTTTTTTTTTTTACCCTCAATTTAAACTTCTCCTAGTTTAATGATATTTAAAACTAACGGTCCGCCCCGGCTTCGCCCGTGGTACACATCCACGCTTCTCCTCCATAAGAGCCATCCTCGTACATCGAGGAATAAACAAAACTAAGAAAAGTAAGAATTAAGGATGTCGGTTCAGCCGTTCTGGAGTTCCGCGCTTACCAACACCATTGGCGAGTTATCTTTATATTATAGTTCTTTTACTGTTATGCGGGAAGCATAACATCAGCTTAAACTTCGAAGGTAAGTGGCGTAAAGTGAATATCATGCGTTCAATGTCTATTTACAACACGGCTTCAACATCTGGTATGACGTTAGGTTCGGATCACTATAATAAACTTCTATTCGTGAAAGCAACTACAACGTTTAACAATCAGACTTTACAGAGCATAATTAAGTTGTAGGCGTGTACTTACACTTTTATTGTCTATCCCGCTTCTGAGATGTAAGATCCCCTTGTAACACTGCATTGGTTGTCGAGGGTTGTAATAATTAAACTCCAATATTCCAACTCTCAAAGACTATATTTCTTGAAAATGTCGGTAACAAAACTTAAGTACAACCGAACACCTCGAGCGCTAAGTCTCAACTGTCGTTTTGAATGCCGCGCGCCACCAAGCGGCCATTAGTGTTGCCAGTTGATTAAACAATTAATATTGAATTATAAAAATATGAAATTATAAATAATCTATAGTTGATAAAATAATAATAATAATTAGAAAACCTTACACATATAAATGTATGTCCTTTTTATAGAAGTTGTGCTAGTTTTTGATTACCTATAATTTTTTATTTACATATGTAGATTAGTGTTGTAAATATCTGTGTGTAAATGTTGTATAATATTATATTGCTGCTTCTCTGATTATACGCGTGCGTAAGTCTGTAAAAATGTATAGAAATTTATGTTTCCCTACCTTTTAAAACTTGACACTGGCAAATAGTTCAGTCTTATTGCCATATATAAGAAAAAAAAAAAAAAAAAAACTTTGACGGGCGACAATGCGCCCTCTGGATTTTGGGGTTAGAACTAATTCTATATACCTACATATATATACGCTCATATACGAAGTATATTTTTTTAGCACTACTCTTCTATCAATAACGACAAGATAACGACGCAATTTAATTTGAACAATCATTTCAGGCAATATATTTTTTGCTTGATAGTTGAAAATTGAAATCAAACTTCAAAATAAGATGTGCCTGGAATAAATGCTCATATATATTTGCATCGTTATTGAAATAGGAGAGCGATATTGTTTCAGAGAATATCTACAATTGATATAATATCATTTATTTTCAAAATTTTAGAAATAAAACTAAAGATCTAAATGATTACAAAATGGATGGTTTTTAAAGATTTAGGTGATTTAAAAAAAAAAAAAAAAACTTTTCAGTTGTAATAATTAAGTACATGATAATTAGCTTATAATTAGTATTTATATAAGTTTCATTATATGAATAATACGGAGTCTTTAAAAATGAGATATTTGGAAGTGCTAAATATAATTCAGTCAAATTTCTTAAAACATATTGAAGGAACTTACTAAGGATAATGAAGAAAACGACAATAAAAGAAATTAGTCCTTTATTTTTTAAATGCTTTCACATATTGTAATATTACATTTTATACCTAAAACAAAACTGTCCGTGCACATAATTTTCAGTAGAAAGTTTTGAAAGCCTGAACGTAGGGCTCGATTCAACGCACTTTCACCACACTTTCACGAGAACTAGAAACTTCACACGATTATCAACAAAATGAACTACTACCCGTTCGCTTCGAGTTGGCCGTCGATGACTCAGAACAAAGAATCCTATGGAACTGCCGTAATTGTTCAATTTGACGCGGAAATAATTATGATATACCCATCTCTTTCTCACAACAGTGGTTTTACCTTAGAAAAAGCATCTACACTCTTTTTATTAGCGCCCTCTTCATTGGCATCGATGTACCTAGTTTGCTGCCACGGACGCCATCTTATTTTACGGTTTTGTTTACTTGTGGAAAGATGTCATTGTGAATTTTTTATGATTTTCCAGTGTTTTTCGACCATATGCGAGTGTAATAAGTATAATTGAAAATAAGAATAGGTACCTACCATGAAGTGTTCTTTAGTAGGTTGTGGCCTATGCCAAAGCAAAAACAGGCCGAATCTAACCTTTCAATGGTAAGTGGCTAACATTTCGTTAAATTGTTGCTTATATTAAAGTGTATTTATTATCAAGTGTATAGAAATTTTTTAATCATTTTACATTTAATCATCTTAGTTATTATGAGCTGTAGAAACCCGCAATATTCTCATTATTTCATTTGCATCGATAACATAAACATGAGTGCTAGTGTCGAACATCATCGCATAAACACCTTATCGATAAATTATTAATTTGTTTATTAATAATTACGTGCGAAGTTATATATTGTTGTATATTTTCTCGTTTTAGTTTACCAAGTAACGAATCCCGGCGAAAGGCAGGTTGGAAAAGATTGGCATAGAAAATATCCGGCCAGGAACTAAAAACATTAATGTGTGCTCATTGCAATTTGAAGAGAGCGCATTTAATAAGACTTTAAACATCGTTAGATTGAGAGATGATGCTATCCCAACAGTATTTGCAAAGGTCAATAATTCATCAATCTTTTTATTAAACAAGGTAATTGAAATTGTACCCCCTTACTGTTGACCGATTAATCTAATTGCTATAAGCTTCACAATATCTTTTTTGACTGATATGCTCTAGAGACCTAGAGTGTCATGAGACAAGTGGTGTGATGACTGGTACTTAAAACCTACTGAGTTATTTTTTTAGTTTTTAAGATATTACCTACATTAATAAAATCTTTTTCTATACTTAATATTGTAAAAAGGAAAGATTTGATTGTGTATGCACAAAAAGACCTCAAAACTACTGGTCCAATTTTTTTAATTCTTTCGTTGTTGGAAAGCTACACTATCCATAAGTATAATACACTATGTTTGTTCAATAAATGCTTTTAATAAAAAGAATACTAAAAGTTTTACAATTTACCAAACATTGAGTCCATGTTTCTGTAGCAATCTATTTATTATTACTTGGGACCATATCCAATGTTATAAGTAACATTTTTATCTCTTTCAGGCAGACCATCCATCTCAATTTGCCTTAATTGACATATCAAATACTACTGATCAACCATCATGCTCAGGTTATCCACATCCACAAGATGCCAAGGATCTTGAATTGGTAAGAGCAGTTCTTGAATAGAAAACCTATATGAAATAATTCTTGTTTAAGGTGGATGTTCCGACCGTCCCTCCATACATTTTTGATGACGACTAAACACTTAACACAGACACTATTTCTTTAAAACTAATCATTTTATCACTTCTCTACAATAAAATGTGTCCGCGTTCGACCTTTTTAATCAATAACTTACATTATTTACTTAGAAAAACAACAGTGAAATACCGGCAAAATTTGACACTTCTACAGTAGTGTGCGTGACTTTTGCCAAGCGAAACACGACATAAAGCACGACATCTAGCGCGTCAATGTCTAAACGAATGGCGATGTTTAGACATTGACGCGCTAGATGTCGTGCATTCGCGTTCGTTATCTTATACATAATTCGCATAATTCTAATAAATCAAAGTTCTATGTGTAATAATTGAGTAATTTCATTTCCAATCGTTCAAAGAAAATAACAATAAAATAAAATAAAACTAATGACCTTAGAAACTATGTTTTTTTTTGTAAACAATTTATTACTCATTATTGTTCGTCCGTCGTAGGTCTGTAAACTGTATTGTACACTGAAGGTAAATGGTACTGTAGGTACTTTAGTTCGGCGTCGTCGTCGGCTTGATATAAAATTACATTCTTGATTTCATTGACACGCGCTATGATTTGCGCGCGGAATTTCTTGTGTTGTGAATTTATTTTTGTATCCTCTTCCGCTCGGATTGTGTTAGTGTTCAGACGTGTATTTTGCTGCACCGCTTCTTTATAACCGGTTTACCTTGACTACTTAAACTACGGACTTTTTCAAAAATGTCAAAAGTACAAAGGTCTCCACCCGGAAACAAAGTGCACCATGTCTCGTCTGAAAATGATATTACTAGACTTGATCCCGAAAATACCTTAATTGGAAGAAGGCAAAAGAGGCTTCGTACCGATGTTCACTCCTCCGAGGAGAAATCTTTGAAAGAAGAACTACTTGCTATGCTTACTACTTGGAAAAAGGATCAAGATATGACATTCCATGCTATGAGAACTGAAATTGCTGAGTTGAAACAACAGTTAACTGGAATACAACACCAAAATATAGAATTAGAAAAATCTATCAATTTTTTGTCACAACAGTATGAAGATATCAAAGAAAAACTCTCTTGTATGGATAAAGAAAGGCGTGAACAAGTGCTACACATTTCTACTTTAGATAATAGAATTGATGATATGCAAAAAAAGGCGAAGTTCACAGTTTTGGAGTTTCGTAACTTACCTCAAGCACAACAAATAAAGTCTGAGACACAACAAGATTTATTTGATATTGTTCAAAAAATGAGTAATGCATTAAATATCGAATTACAAAAATATGACATAAAGGATATCTTTCGAATAAAGGGAAAATCTGGTAATTCAACAATTATTGCAGACTTTACATCCGTGTTAACAAGAAATAACATTCTAAGTGCAGTGAAACAGTATAACAAAGATAACTCACAAAAATTAACCTCCTCGTCTATAGGACTACCCGGTCCAAGTTCACCAATATTTATATCTGAGAGTTTAACAGACAAAGACAGAAGGCTATTTGCCGTAGCGCGTAACAAAAGTAAAGAATTAGGTTTCAAATTCTGTTGGACAAATAAGGGAAGAATTTTTGTGCGTAAATCTGAAGGTAACCCTCGCTATGAAATTAAAACGGACTCTGATTTGTTAAAGTTAAAATCAACCTGACTATATCATTTGTGCCAATTTACATTCGTATTGTTTACTTTTCCAATAATGTATTTTAAAGTCTTAGATATATTTTTAATGTACTTTTCTCAGTGTATCCAAATCCTTATCACAAACTCATTACATTATAAAATTATTTTATATCTACCCGCACTAACTCACATAGCTACTTATTACTTTCTGTACCATATTGCAATGACAGTGAATACAATTACCATGTTTAACTACACTAATCATAAAATTATAAATTTCTTCATTATTCAAAACAAGCGTTTATCATTACAGTTTGGGTGCATTATAATAATATTATTTGTAGCCTTCAATAGTTTTGTGGTGACATTACATATACAGTGAAACCTGGTTAAGTGAGACATCAAGGGACCTGCAATGTCGTTTCACTTATAGAGGTATTCCACTTACCCAGTGTCTCAGATATACAGGTATAAATAAATATCTGTCTCATTTACAGAGGGGTGATAACGATTGTAGCTTTCGTTTTGACATTTTTCAAATAAACATCTGTATGATAGTAAAGCGAAACTAAAACTGAAGGTAATTGAAGCTCAAAATTTGTACTTACGTACTTGGAATTACGTGTGGAATTTGTGGGTTGAATAAGAATGAGTAAACAAACAATGTTGTCTCAGTTACAGAGGTTTATGCATATAAAATTTACTCGCTGTCTCAGTTATAGAGGTAACTATGATGATAAATCGAAAGAACAAATCCCAGATATAGAGGTTTACCTTGTCCCACTAACAGAGGTAATTCAGTGCCAAAGTGTTGGGACCTCAGCATGAGTTCCAGTTATGGAGGTTTCTCACTTATCCAGGTCCCACTTAACCAAGTTTCACTGTATATTACTCTAAAGTCTTACTAAATAATTTATTTGATTTGCAGTTTGTTAAACATCCAAAACAGATTTTGGTCTCTTCACTAATACTGTGGTATAATATTGTGTTTGGCAAAAAATCAAAGAAGTTAATTATGGATCATTATTTGATACTAATTTGTCTGGATCATTGTTTGAAGAAGACAAACACCCTCCATACAAATCAAGACATTATAATTCGAAGATCACGGAACATATTCATATCTGTACACTGAATACTCGGACACTAAGAACAGAAGAGAGCCTGAAAGAACTGGAAATAGCCATCTCTAATATAAAATGGGACATACTGGGCATCAGCGAGATGAGAAGGCCAGGAGAAGGGATAGAAGAAAAGGATGACTATATCCTGTTTCACAAAGGAGAACACACCGGTCAAAAGGGCGTAGGTTTCCTTATTAAGTCTACAATGAAGAAAAACATTCTGGGATTCGAAGGAGTTTCAGACAGAATTGCGGCAGTACATTTAAAATTTCCGGGTTACAGGAAGAACTGGGCCATCTTTCAAATATATGCCCCAACAGAGCATTCGGGGAAATCAGACATAGACTACTTCTATGACTGTTTAGCTGAAGCAATAAAACCGTACTACAACAAAAACATAATTATCATGGGCGACTTTAACGCACAGGTTGGTGAAAAGCAAATTGGAGAAGAATTCGTAATCGGAAGGTTTGGTCACGGAAAAAGAAGCCAAAACGGACAGAAACTAGTAGAATTCATGATGGAAAATAACCTTTTTCTAATGAACTCACGCTTCCTCAAAAAACCTAAAAGTAAATGGACGTGGTGCTCTCCAGGTGCTAAATTCAAAACTGAAATTGACTTTATTTTAACAAACAAAGCAAGTGCGTTCTCAGATACCAACATAGTCAAAAACCTCAACTTCAACACAGACCATCGTATGGTTAGGAGCTGCCTAAGTTTAAACCAACCCAAAAGATCCAGGAAAAACCTCGCCAATAATGATGAGCCGCTCAAAATATCTGAAATCAGTCACCATAACAATCCCCGCACAACAGAATCGTTCAATGAAATCATTACTTCTGACGCAGAAACTGGTATTAAATACGAGAGATTGCAAAACAAACTGAAAGACATGCTAATCAGCAAACCAAAGCGTAAGGAAAGCTACTTAAGCAAAGAAACAATGGAACTATTAGATGAAAGAAGAGCACTATTATCAAATAAGGGGGACAGGGATAGACGCCAAAAAATTTCGAATCTTAGCAAGAAAATAAAGGAAAATATGAGGGATGACCGCAAGAAACAAAGAAATAGAGTCTTGGAAGAAAATATAAAAAGAACAGGAGGAGCAAAAAAGGCTATGAAACAACTAAGTGAACACGGCAAAGAATGGATACCTAAATTAAAGCAACGCGAATCTCATTTAACTAATCGACTCTCAATACAAAAACTAGCTTCGGACTATTACCGCCGACTGTATACTGATCCAGGGAAAGACCCAATACTAGAAGCAAAAGAAACAAACGGAAATACAGTTGACGAAGTACCAGAAATACTGGCCTCAGAGGTAACCAAGGCAATAAATTCCCAAAAACTCGAGAAAGCCCCAGGGCCGGACAAGATCCCTAACGAATTACTCAAGGGAACATTAGAGGAAATTAGTCCTGTGCTGGCAAAACTTTTCAATGAAATACTACAAACAAGACAAATCCCGGAAGAATGGACCAAGTGTCACATAATTATTTTACATAAAAAAGGCCCTAGAGACGAGATTGAGAATTACAGGCCTATCTCTCTTATATCCAGCATATACAAGGTGTTTGCTAAAGTCATCCTGGAAAGGATAACACCAACGCTGAACGAGAGCCAACCTGTGGAGCAGGCGGGATTTAGGGGGAAATTCAGCACATTGGATCACATACACACACTAAAGCAGCTGCTACAAAAGTATAACGAATACAACAAACAACTGTACTTGGCATTTATAGACTACTCAAAGGCATTCGACAGCCTCAGGCACCACTACATTTGGCGCAGCCTTGAACAACAAGGGGTCCAGAGCAGTTACATAGAATTGCTTAACAGTTTATACATATCTAGCAAGGCCTGTATTAAACTGGAATCTACAGGAGAACCATTCCCTATTCAAAAGGGCGTGCGACAAGGCGACCCTCTCTCTCCTACGTTATTTAACGCTGTACTCGAGCACATCTTTAGACAGCTTAACTGGGACCACTTAGGTGTGAATATTAATGGAGCTCGCCTAAATCACCTAAGATTCGCCGATGATCTGGTGCTTATAGAAGAAGACCCTGAAACATTGCAACTAATGATGCAGAGCCTTGCAGATGCAAGCAGAGAAGTTGGCCTGGAAATCAATGCCAGTAAAACAAAATTAATGTCAAACTCTAGTGAACTAGACGTTATGGTAGATGGCAAAAGGATTGAATATGTCAAAGAATATATTTACTTAGGACAGATAATTTCCCCTTCAGATGATATGACAAAAGAAATTAACAGACGAATAGCCCAAGGATGGAGAAAATACTGGTCGATGAAGGAAATAATGAAAAGTAGGGTACTGGACAATCATATAAAAAAGAAAACGTTCGACACCTGTATTCTCCCAGTTCTCTCTTATGGCTGCGAAACCTGGTCGACAACACACTACCACAGAGAGAAGCTTATAAAATGTCAACGTGCCATGGAACGAAGCATGCTAGGGTTGAAAATTAAAGACAGAGTCAGGAACACAGACATAAGGAAAAAAACAAAGCTCACAGATATACTTACCCGGATAGACACCCAAAAATGGAGATGGACAGGTCATTTGCTACGCCATCCTATTAACAAATGGAGCAAACAAGTCACTCTCTGGCTACCAAGAGACGGCAAAAGAAGCAGGGGTCGTCAAGTCAGAAGATGGGAAGATGACTTGAAACAGACTGCGGGACCATTTTGGATGAGAGTAGCAAGGGACAGGTTACATTGGAAAGAATTGGAGGAGGCCTATGCCAAAAGGCACACCGAACTTAGGGACCTCTTGTAACCCTATGTTTAGGAATAAAAGGCTATATTATAATTATTTGATACTAAACATAATAATTACAGATTTTACAATAGCTTTGTGTTTAATGGAAATTAAAATTCAGTCATCTTCATCATATTGTGTGTTCAACGGATACGGGGCCTTGAGATTTAATTTTATAAATCATTGTTAGACGTAACTTCTGATTTGATATTTATGTGGATGAATAGTTGTCATTTTAGTTGTCACTGTTTCCTGTCCGAACATGCTTAGCTGTTGAATAGTATAAATTGCCGCGTTCCTTTGTCTCGTGGCGCATTCGTACGAATCGTGCCTAGGGGCTCGGACGCTGTTTATACGACGTTCGACCCAACTACCCTCACTTTACTATTAGTCGTTGACTAGCTGCGTTTTGTTATCAACTACCTACATCAATTAGGTAGCTGTGTAGAATCGCAGTACATTCTTATTACATTCAAACTAATATTAAACTAGCTTCGTTTTCTTATATCATGATATTTCTGGTAAGTTTAGTTATTACCTCGTTAATTATCTTTTATTCAAAGTTCAGTTGCATACATATAAATGTCGTTTCGCTAGATTTTTGGTACCAGAAAATGACTTAAACTATACTTATAACTTGAAACAGTTTATGTTAAAAATCTATCGATATAAGTTATTGGACCTGTTTGTGAGTATTTATTCATCTAACTCGAATAACATAATTTTATATCCATATTATTTATTTGACACACAAATTGCATTTTACCAAATTTCCGTCTTAAACTCATGCCTAAGGATTAATTATTGTTTTCTAGTGACAAATTTTTATTCCGGCCTAATGTTCATCTGCGTTTTTACTGTGTTTGTCACTTATGCAACGTATTTAGTGTTATTATTTAAGGAACGTAAAATTAAAACCTTTTATAATACACCGATAACTAAAACTTATATTGTATATCGATTTAAATTATTTATTTTGATTAAAATTATTGCGTCTTGGCTTGAGGTTTTTTGTTATAGATACATTGTGTATATTTTTAATTCAAATTCGCGGCGATTAATGACTACATAAATAATTTGGACGACACCTCCTTTTGCGAAGCTTTATCTTGCTCCCCTGAGGATTGCTCCCACTTACTGTCTTCTGATAATAATAATCTTAACCTTACAATATTATCACAAAATATACGTAGCATCAAGGCGAATTTTTTGGGACTTGTAACCTTACTAGAAAGAGTAAAAGTATCGTGTGATCTTATTATTTTGTCTGAATGTTGGCTATCTTGTAATCCTATTATTCCAAATCTGGATGGCTACTACTCCTATTCAACTTCGTGTAACTTTAATCAAAACGACGGGGTTATAGTTTATTATAAAAACACAATAAAAGATGTAAAAATCGTTGAATTTCATATTGACGAAGCAAACTGTTTGCTTATATATATTGGCTGTGATTTAGTTATATTGGCGTTATACAGACCCTATGCTTTTCAAGATCCTTCAAATTTTCTGATCTCGTTGGATAAAGTTTTATCTGACCTAAAATCTTATCGTAATATTGTGTTGATAGGTGATATTAACATTGATATTAGGCCTAATAATACATCCAATCATACATCGTCTTACCTCGAAATTCTTGGGCACCACGGTCTCATTCCGGGCCACTCTTTTTCTACTCACGGACTAACGTGCCTCGACCATGCCAACATTAAGACTAGTTCTCCGGCAAAGATTTTTGTTTTGGAATCAACGGTTACCGACCACTTCGCTATTGTATTGTGTTTATCTCAAAAAAAGCGGAAAGTTGCAAATGACTCTCTTTTCACCAAAATAAATGAAGATAAAATGACTTCTGCTCTAAACTCAATTGACTTTCAGTCTGTTCTTTCGACCCTAGATGCCAATCAGGCGGCAGACATATTTATAGAAATTATCACCTCCGTTATTTTATCCTGCTCTATTGGCCTTTCATTACCCCGTAGACGTAGGCCTATCAAACCGTGGGTAACTCCAGGATTATTGAGATGCATGCGTCATAGAGATAATCTTTTCAAAAAACATAAAAAATCGCCAAATGATGATTTATTGAAGCTGACCTATAAGAGATATCGCAACTTTTGTAACGCGTTATTACGTAAAGCTAAGATAGATTATGAGAAACTTGAATTTGCTAAGGCAGGCAAAAACTGTAAACAATTGTGGAAGGTCATTAAGTCTGTTATTGATTCTAATAAACCACAATCTACTGCTCACAATCTAATATCTAAAAATGAGTATACCTCTATCTGTGCCATTAATAATTATTTTGCCAATGTTGGAAAAAACTTAGCGGAAACTATACCGTCTTCTCAACATAGTTACGTTGCTCCTGCTCACCACTCTGAATCTTTTGTTCTCTTAGCGACGGATGACAGTGAAGTCCAGAATATCATTAATTGTATCAAGAGTGACTCCTGCCCTGGATGGGATGGTATCTCGTCTGCTTTTTTAAAAAAACATGTTAAGGTTCTTCTTGCCCCACTTACCCATATTTTCAATCTATGCCTTACTACCGGTACTTTCCCTAACGCTTTCAAAAAAGCCCTTGTTCTTCCAATTTTCAAGTCTGGGGACCGGAACTGTGTCGAAAATTATAGACCTATTTCCATTCTTCCAGCTATGTCCAAAATTTTAGAAAAAATTATAAATAATAGACTCGTAAATTATTTAGAATCTCGCAAACTTCTTTCGCCTAATCAATATGGTTTTCGTAAAAATCGGTCTTCGACAGACGCCGTTCACAACTTAGTAAATCACCTTGTTTCACAAATGGACAAAAATAAAAAATGTATGGTTTTGTTTTTGGATCTTGCTAAAGCTTTCGACACAGTTTCGATCCCAATCTTACTGTCTAAATTGGAAGCCCTTGGAATAAGAGATCTTCAATTATCGCTGTTTGAGTCGTATCTCACTAACAGAACTCAATGTGTTAAAATTGGATCTCTTACAAGCCCCGAGCACCTTATTTCTTATGGCGTGCCACAAGGCAGCATCCTCGGCCCGAGTCTATTTTTAATTTATGTGAACGATTTGTGTGATATTAAATTGCAAAATGGTATTATTTTCTCTTATGCAGATGATACGGCATTGGCTTTCTCGTCTAAAACATGGCTCGAAACTTATAATCTTGCACAGCAAGGCTTCAATTCTGTTTTACATTGGTCAGATAAAAACTTGCTGACCTTAAACGTCAAAAAGACAAAATTAGTAAATTTTGCAATACGCAATGACAAATCTGTTATTAATCACCTCCAAATTGTTGTTCCTTCTATCATGAATCCATCGAGTCCAGCTGTTATCGAAAGAGTATCATCTATCAAATATCTCGGCATCATTGTTGACTCCTCGCTAGCTTTTAAGGAGTATATAGAAACTGTTGGTAATAGGATACGAAAACTTATGTACATTTTTAGGCAACTACGCTCATCAGCTGACAATTCAATTATGAAAATGGTATATATGGCGCTGTGCCAGTCTGTTATATTGTATGGTATTGAATCTTGGGGTGGTACATACAAATCTTATCTAATTCAGCTTGAACGTGCCCAAAGGGCAGCTCTAAAGGTTTGCTTTCATAAGCCTCGATTATATCCAACAGCAGAATTATACAAATTATCTCAAGTACTAACAGTTCGCCAATTATTTATTTTTAAAACCGCGTTAAAACAACACAGTTATACTCCTTATAATCCCCTTACAGAGCGTCGCAATTATATAATAGCTCCGACAATTAGATTGAATACTTCGTTCAGTCACAGATTCTTTTTATTTCTTGGCCCTTACATTTATAATAAACTCCAAAATATTCTATCTGTACATTCTTTAAATTATCACAAACTGAAAATTTTACTTGATAACTGGCTACAGGGACTTTCATACGCAGAGACTGAGACCTTTTTAGACTCATTTATCTAATTCGTTCAAATTAAGACTTCAGATGTTTACCACAACCACTCAAACTCACTCACACTTACTCACACTACACACTCACAATCACTCACACTTCATCCGGGTAGACTTTTGCAATGTTTAATTTTTGTTTTTTGTATTTTATTTTATATATATATTTTTTTTTTGCTAATGTAACTAAAGTAAATTGATCTTTAACCTACATAGTTTCTTTCTATGTCTTAATTATAATGTAGTAGTTAGTTCATCCGAGTGGTGGAGACCTGGTGACCTGTATTACAGGTTTTACACCTACCATAGGCACCAGCTTTCCACATCTGTTTAATGTTATTTATATACTGTACATGTAAGTTCTGGAAAGAAATAAATAAATTTATTATTATTATTATGTTTCTCTTCTCCATAATACTCGGGTACCACCAGAAGGACGGTACCCGGTCTTTTGGAAGGCTTACGTGGGGACACGGATCCAACACGCAGAGGCCCTTTTGAGAGTTTTAATGTGTTATGGGACACCAGCCGCAGCCTGCCCATGACTGCACTATATAGAGATACAGCCCTGGGCAGTCCGCGGCCGATGTAGGACTATTACAGAAAATAGAAATAAATAACTGGACTATGGAAAGGGGTGCTGTGGACAGGTTACTGGGTCTATAGGAACTATGGCGTCTGCCTTTCTACAACAAAGTTTGTAAAAATATATTGGCAGACGGTGACTCGCCCTCTCACAGATGGGCCCTCTAAAAAGTCGCTGTAACTTAGCAACAAGAGGGCAACATGTCGTGAGCAGCTAAGGGTGGAGAGGCGTCCCTGGACTTTTAACTACGATCACGCGCTCCCTGAGGGTCCAGCATCACGTGCCCACTCGCCACTTATGATTCGCATCCACCCTTCGAGCTAAAAGCTCTCGCGACTCCACTCTGGTCGGCCGGTTAAGGCAAGCCAGAGGTGGGGGTCCTGTCCTCGTCAGGCTTCACTCCGACCGGCCGGTGAAGGCGAGCCGGAGATGAAGACAGGGGCCTCCCCCGGGAGCACTCGGTTCCCGCGGGGTCGCTACTCCCCGACACCCCGCCACAAGGTGTCCTACGGGTTGACTGACTGCACGGGTGGAATATCTATTGTCACGTAGACAATAGATATTCCAACCGTGGGCGATGGGGTCGTCACATCCCTACGCCCTTATTATTATTATTATGTTTCTCATATCCATAATACTCGGGTACCACCAGAAGGACAGTACCCGGATCTTTGGAAGGCTTACGTGGGGACACGGATCCAACACGCAGAGGCCCTTTCGAGAATTTTAATGTGTTGTGGGACACCAGCCGCAGCCTGCCCATGACTGCACTATAGAGATACAGCCCTGGGCAGTCCGCGGCCGATGTAGGACTATTGCAGGGTATGGAAATTTAATGATTGGGCTATGGATTGGGATGCTAAATGGACTGGTACTGAGGACTATGGGAAACTATGGCACCTGCCTTTCTACTAAAAGAAAGTAAAAATATGTTGGCAGGTGGTGACTCGCCCTCTCACTGTATGGGCCCCCGAAATAAGTCGCTGCAATAGTGCGACAAGGGGGCAACATATTGTGAGCAGCTAAGGGTGGAGAGGCGTCCCTGGACTTTAAACTACGATCACGCGCTCCCTGAGGGTCCAGCATCACGTGCCCACTCGCCACTTACGCTTCGCATCCACCCTTCGAGCTAAAAGCTCTCGCGACTCCACTCTGGCCGGCCGGTTAAGGCAAGCCAGAGGTGGGGGTCCTGTCCTCGTCAGGCTTCACTCCGACCGGCCGGTGAAGGCAAGCCGGAGATGAAGACAGGGGCCTCCCCCGGGAGCACTCGGTTCCCGCGGGGTCGCTACTCCCCGACACCCCGCCACAAGGTGTCCTGCGGGTTGACTGATTGCACGGGTGGAATATCTATTGTCACGTAGACAATAGATATTCCAACCGTGGGCGATGGGGTCGTCACATCCCTACGCCCTTATTATTATTATTATTATTTTTGTATGCTATGCATTTTAATTGATTCAAATTGCAATATTTCTCTAGTATGCATTTGAGACTATATTGTAAATTGTAATAATTGATCGTGGGTATAGTAATTAATTATTCTAATAACGCAATTAGTAATATGTATATGTATTTTCGGTGGGATTCAAAACAAAAAATTGGCCCGTGATTTTTATGAAATTTCACCACATTGCAAATCACATCAATCATAGTTCATACACATGTATGACGAAAGTGATTAGTATTGTGGCTAACATTGACTCATCAGTTCATCACTGAAACCAGTGATAAATCAGTACCTATATCATATTGTGTTTGAATATTTTTAAACAATGATATAAGTATACAATTCTATATTCTATATACAATTCTAAATCGATAAACTATCAAAGTAATCACAAACTTGCAAACATTGGTAAAATATGCTTTAGCGAATTTTCAGACAGACACACAATTTTATTACTTAGTTTTTTTTAGCAAAGTAGGTACCTACTCCGTTTACGTCACGCGTCGGCCGTCGCGTCGTCGAAAACGGTGCACCCAGAAACAAACATACCTAATTACCTAATTCAGTTACAATCCTTCTTTTGTTCCAATACGATTTTTTTTCCTGATAGCTAATAGCAAAACCATATGTTACTTTGTTTTCGTAAATATGTTTTTCACCTTCCTGGTTATTTTCACATAATGAAATATAATAAAATAATAAATAGTGTATTAGATTTGTTATTGTATCTTGTATACGAATTATTCTTACTTGTTGGTTATGAAATGTTCAAATACCTATTGAAATAATTTACTGTTACAAATCATTAGTGTTATTAGTTTTGAGTGAATAGGCATGGATCAGAAATTCAGAATATTATATGCTGCTAACTACTCAAATACATACATGTTTTGATAAAAAAAAAACAATAGTGTACACTTGTACAGTGAAATTAGTCTCGAGAAATTTTTGCATATGTAGTGGTGTGTATATTACTCAGATCTTAGAGCGCGTTTCCATTATATCGTTCTAGCCTATACAAAAATGTTTCGATATCCTAACATTACTATTTAATTTTATACTTATCCCTAGCAATACTCTGATTTATGTTTTAAAGAAAATGGTTTTGACTTTATAAAAAAAATAATATATCATTCAATTTTACGTCCTTGAGCCAATGACAAGGCGAATACCGTGAAACAATAAAATATCTTGTTCATAATAATTTGTTTCGTAATTAATATTTGACCATAATAATTACGAAACAAAACAAATAAATAAATCGTCACTTGATAGTGGAAAGTGGAAACACGCACAAAACCAGAATAAACCAGTTTACGCTGTCCGCAGGTGCCTCGTGCAGTCCGGCGTCAGTCGCTTGGTACCGTTAGAACATAAAGCACACATTTCATTCGAAAATTATAATTATTACGTAGTTTAATTGTTAAATTTTGTATTTGTTGATTGTTGTTATTGTTTGTTATTGTTGTTATTGTTTGTTATTAAAGTGAAACTTTTATTACATCGTCTCAAACTTTTTGGTCTGTGTAGCGCATGTCGCGTGTATCGCGGCTGCCGAGTAGGTATACCTACTCGGCAGCCGACCGTCACGCGACATGCGCTACACAAAGCAGTGTTCGGAACCGTTCGAACAGTTTCACTTTTACCGTGGTTTACATTTTTGGCCGGAGAACACCTAATTCATACACGTCTTCACTGAAGTAAAAATCGGCACTCCTTGTAATGTTTGGAACTAATAAAATATTAATAATACTAATATTATATACTTGAATAAAAACTAAAAATAAAATGTTGTTTTTTTTTATTTGCTGACCATACACTACTACAAACGCAAAAATTTCTCCAAGCTAATTTACCTGTAATGTAATAAAATAAAACTGCGTTTTATTGTAATCAATTTTGACATTATTTATTTTCCAAAATTAATGATGAATAAAATAGTTTACGCCAACAAATATGTATAACTTTTATTTTTATAACAATCGTTCATACCGTAGCAGGTAGCGTTTTGAGTCTCACGCAACGTTGCCGCATCGCATGACAGCAGCAATTGCGACGTTGCCATTCCTTTAGTATAAACAAACACTATGGATACCTACGCGTAGGTACGCTCGCGAATGCAAATTCGGTGATTTACTAATTATTGATAATCATTGAATTCGTTTTGAAATAGCCTGTACTTTGTAATTTTTAGTGTTATAGACATTTATAAAATGTGGTGCTCATTTTTTTTTGTAATAAATTATCCCGCTACGCTATTGTATTTTCGTTGTTTTATTTCAAGTGAACACCCATACAATTTTGTCACGAGCCGCCTCTGGCCTCTGGGTGAAATCAACCAGTCAAATGATTTTTGACGTGACAACGTCTTAAATTAGGTTGCGACTGGGAGTCACTTATGAAAAAGTGTAACGCTCGGTAACGTTACGATGAGTCACCGAACGAGAGAGAGGCCCGCGGTCTGCCGCGCGCGCAGCACATAAATATTCTACCGAGAAAAAGACGTTGTCACGTAAAATCTTCGCCCGTAAAACCGACTTTACAGGCAACCATTTTTTTGTTCTAATTGTATTTTGGTAGTAGTTTGTTTAGAATTTACATTACCATTGTTTAATTTTTATTTTGTATTTGCAGTAAAATAAAAAGATGAAAAACTTCATTAGGTATATTGTCTACTGTATCCTCCACAGTTGTGTGACCCCGACGTGTATTGAACACGCAGCTTTCTGATACTAGTAGCTAAAATCAAAACCACAGATATGTCTGTGATCAAAACCATAATAATATTTTTACCTACCTATTATTTTACTAAAAGTCGAGTGCATCGAAATCGTAAATATATGTTTTTCACCTTCCTGGTTTTTTTTTCCATAGTAAATAGTGTTTTTGATTTGTTGTTGTATGAATAATTATTCTTACTTGTTGGTTATGAAATGTATATTGAAATAATTTACTTTTACAAATCATTAGTGATATTAGTTTTGAGTGAAAATGCTTGGATCAGCAAAATATCATATATGCTACTTCAAATACATGTTTTGATAAAAAAAAAACAATAGTGTAATGTAGGTAATAAAATAAAACTGCGTTTTATTGTAGGTAATCAATTTTGACATTATTTATTTCCCAAAATTACAATAAAATAGTTTACGCCAACAAATATAACTTTTATTTTTATAACAATCCTACTTCCTACTAATGCGAAAGTTTGTGAGGATGTGTATGTGTGTGTTTCACGCAAATACTACTGAACCGATTACAATGAAATTTAGCACACATATAGAACGTAACTTGGACACATTGAATAGGTTTTATCCCGGAAATCCCACGGGAACGGGAACTATACGGGTTTTTTTTTTAAATGCGGGCGGAAAGCTAATCGTTCATAATATAAACCGTAGCAGGTGGCGTTTTGAAGTTTTGTCTACCCATACAGAAAAATGAAAACCACAACCCGAAAAGGAGATTGCCCAAGTGACTATGGCACTTGGTATCGCAATCAAACTTATTGTGTCAAGATGAAATATAGCTCAATTTAAAGCTTGATGTTAGTACTTTTAGATATGATTAAAGTTTTTATGTAAATAAGCCGCAGTTCGCGACAATAAAAATAAAACAATAGTTTTATTCAACACTTCAAAAAACTACTTAATCGAGTTTAAACTAACGATGAATGTTAAGTTTTACATTTATTACATAGGTAATATTTTAATTTACAAGACAAATGTGAAAAGTAAATCGTAATTTAAACATTATTTCAAAATAACATCGAACAATGCGTCGAACACATTCATTTGACATTTCAAATAGAAACTATGACATATGACGTTTGCAAGAGAGATAGATATAGGTATGTGTCAAAACAAAACTTTTACTTTTATTTCTATTTATTCGGTATAATTACAACTTAATAGTGGTAAATATGATCATTATAAATACAAATAGGAATTAACAATATCACGAACACGTGACACAACTAGTATTTTACCGATTCCATACGTAGTCATAATTACATGTTTCAAAAGAAAAACTTTTACTATTATTTCAATTTATCTGGTTTAATTAAGACTTAATATTGATACATATGATCATTATAAATACAAATAGGAATTAACAATATAACGAATACGTGGCACAACTAAAATTTTACCGATACCACCCGTGGTCATTCTCCTTTGTGGGTCATTTGTAACAGGATGGCGGTTCTACAGCGAAAAAAGAAAAATGATGGTCAGAACGCTGATACCGGATACCTTAAGATACTGAGTACTACTTTTGCAAAATGCATACAACAGATTTTATACCGCATTCCCGTAATACCACATTTGCTCTTTACTGGCATGCTTATGTGTGAAAGATAGTGGCCGTGACTCCACTCCTGTTGGTCGTAGAGTGATGATATATAACCTATAGCCTTCCTCGATAAATGAGCTATCTAACACCGAAATAATTTTTCAAATCGGACCAGTAGTTTCCGAGATTAGCGCGTTCAAACAAACTCTTCAGTTTTATAATATTAGTATAGATTATTTAAATATAACATTGTTTATCTCACATTGCAGTAACAAAGATCTGTTCCTGGTAATTAAGACTGCATTATATTATATTAATTTAAATATTTTCTATTCATTTCATTACATGCAATTTCCTTCATAAATAGAAAATCTATCCTCAAACAAGAACATGGTAACTGCTTTCCTGCTATATTATGTCACAGAATACATAATAGTAGCTAAACGCTACAGAACGGACACTCTCCACCTCCCGCCAAAATTAAACACTTACCTCACCCCGCACGATCAGCCTGAAAATGGTCCGTATTTGTCTGCAAGGACGATACGCAACGAATGATTTAATAGACTCGACATCGGTCTCATCGTGACGAGTAACTATGTACATACATATTATACTGGTTATACAAATATACATTGGTTATACATATGATGATTTAAGATGTTCGTCATGTTTATCACAAGCTTCCGTTTCAATTGGATAATTGTTAAAAAGTTCGAGAATTGATAAGGGTAAGCAAGCAAGTATTCAGTTACACGATTTATTCTGATAAGATATTGAGTGTATCTATGTATGCGTCTATAAAAATTTGTGGTTTTCTTCGTCAAGCACAGTTCCACCGTGAGCCTTATGGATCGCACATAACCTATAAGATATAGGTAATATTTTATAACAATAATAATTATTGTGGTAATATTAAACCAACTTAGTGGTGTAGTGCACTTAAAGGAATTTTGAGAAGGTAAACATTTTGATTTTGTATACGATTAAAATGATTGTCAACAATTATAATTTATGCGTTGTTTATTTATGTTTTTAAATACCTGAAGTGTGACTTTATGTTCAATAAACGCGCCAAGTTTAAAATTCACTCGGACAAAATTTCACTGTTCCCATGAAAGTTCGATATGAAACACGTCAAAATTTCATATTTGTATGGGTGAAATAATATAAATTCTCGAATTTTGCATGATAGAAATTAAAAAACCACTACTTTCATTGTTTCATTACTTACTCGGTTGGGTGGAAGCGGTGCGCGGTCGATTTTGCAATTGGCTCGCGTACGGTGTTTCGTTCCAAGCGTGCAGAGTGGTGACGTGGCGGCAACGCTCGTCGCCGTTCAACTCCCGCGTGATCCATTAAATTAATTAGTAATCGTACACTAAAATCTAAGCCCGTTAAAACTGTTCAATTTGAAAACGCAATATTTGTGGAGCGCAATCATACTCCAAAGTGCCCTCCGCGTCCTCCAGCCCAATACGACAAATAAAAACATGTTTATTTAACATATATACTTAAACTTTTGGCGGTAAAAGATTAAAGGGAGTGGAGAGGTCGAAAGGACGTCCAAAGATTTGGTCAAATATTGGAGAATAAGGGACGAATAATTTTGGTGTGTAACTAGAGATTTGGACCCTGACCTTAAATTGAACTTCATTTTAATTTAGTCTTTTCGTATTATTTAATTTAAATAATAAATCAAAGGAGAGGAGAGCTTGAAAGGTCTTTTAGATTCAGCTTAATTGTATGAGCGACACTGATTATACAAAAATTGTAAAATCTCAAATCCTGTCTGTAATCTTTTGGCACGGCTTAATAATAAAAGTATAATGAATGAAAATACGGTAAGATTTTGAAATAATTTGGAAAATCCAAAAGTGCACGCCTCATAATTTTTTTTTAATAAATATTAATTATTATTTTTGTTTATTTAATAACAATTAAACCACATCGAATCAGACCCTGAAAAATGAAAGGGTTCTATTCCTGAGCATACTCAAGCGTAAGAGAAAAAAAAATACTCGATTAGTAAAGTATTTCGGTCGCTATCGTGTTAACAAGAAAAAGGATCCGCACATACAGACACACGGACGTCCAAGACAGAACTTTTTTAAACTGTTTTTTAACTAGTTTAAATAACAAAAATGACATCAAAAATATCATGAACGTTAAAAATAGTGTTTTTTCTTAATATGTGTGTGTATGTATTATCTTACAAGTGCAATGTATGATACATAAAGACATTTTAAGTTTGAAAAATCAGATGTTTTGCGCGAAGTGACAGTAGTACCCACCTCAACGCTTCGCTTATGAGGCGTGCAAAATTATTTCGGTGTTAGATAGCCCATTTATCGAGGATGGCTATAGGCTATATTATATCATCACGCTAAGACCAACAGGAGCGGAGCAATGCGGGTGAAACCGCGGGGAACAGCTAGTTAAATATATAATATATATTTGTTTCACTTTATACGTAAATAACTCTTTAAATAAATAGGATTTTGACCAAAAAATATGCGCGAATGCTTATAATATTATGTTAGTGCATCCGTTAAAACAAAATTTTTCTAACTGGAATATTAATAAAAAGTCTTTAAGGATAGGTAAGTAACAATAATATTTTAAAATAGTATTATTATTTATTACATCGAGTTAATATGTACTACGTACTACGTAGTACCTCAATGATTAATTATTATTATTTTTTGAACATATTTCTATGGTGTAGTGATAGACTCGGACTTAAAAATATTACTATTTTGTGACGTTTAATAAAATCTACTTTCTTATAGGTTCCCGGATCAAAAGTACATAATTTAGGCGTAAGTTATGTTAATTTTTTGATACTTTTACTGTAATGTAAATTTTGAACACAACATTAAAATAAGCAAAGAAAATAGGTAGTTAAAAATACGAAAGCCATTTTCATATATTTTTTCTATTATTGCAGAGTTTGAATTTCCAATATGTAAGTACAGTTATAACTTATAAGTTCCCGTCCGATTAGGGCCCTTCTGGCCTCCTCCACCCAAGCGACAGCTCAAGCCGAGGTTCGTGGTCCCCGTCAAGGGGGGACGCCCTTGTGCATGTCGCTACCAGGGTGAACCTTCAGTTCACCCCCGCGTCCGCGTTAAAATGTAGAAGCCCTTCTGGCTAACATTGAGAGACACCACACAAAAAAAAAAAAAAAAAAACTTATAAGTAACATAATACAGGGTGTCCCACTGTTGGTATAAAATGCTCAAAGGAGGATATAGTTTTGCATACGCTGAGTACGTAAAAAATTCTTATAAAGTTCCAGACGTAGTTTTTTTTTCAAATAGATGAATTCTTAAAACTCTATGTGTACAACCATAACAAGCAATCCGCCCAGCTTTGCTACCAGCACGTGACCTATCGTTTAAGATTATGTTTTCATAGACAAAATGCTCACATTAGCGAAGCAGTATATGCCGGTTGCGCGAAGCTAGAGAAGAAAACATGGATTTTCAGGAAAAATTTAGCAAAAATTTTTTGATGTAATTTTGTTGTTTAACTATTTTTCCGTGATCAGTGTATGAACTACAAGTCCCTTCACGCTTAGTATACCAATATTGGGACACCCTGTATAATTGGTAATTTATTAAGAACTAGCTTCCGCCCGCGGCTTCGCCCGCGTGGTGTTTTGATAAAAGGTAGCCTATGTTCTTTCTCAGGGTCTAAAGATTGTCTGTGCCAAATTTCATCAAAATCGGTTGAGAGGTTTAAGCGGGAAAGCGTAACAGACAGACAGACAGACAGTTACTTTCGCATTTATAATATATTTGTGGCGCATAATATTAACAAAAGTTAAATTGATGAACTAATAAAGAAGCTATGAACGAAAAGATGTGAATTATATGCAATCAGCCCATGAATACAGGTAAAGTCACAAGCAAATGCTAGTAATATATATGTCGTGGTCATATCGTAGATTTGATCATTTCATGATATGAGTGGCCATTTCACGAAATGGTCGCATATCGTGAAATGGCCAATTTAGTTTGGCCACATCATGATGTGGTTTGGGCAGATCAATGATAAGAAATCGTTTCACGATATGGCCAATTAACGCACGGTTTTTTCATGAAATGATCAAAATTATTTGATCATATCGTAAAATAGTTACATTAATCGTTGGTAGAGGCGCTGCAAGCTCTGTGTTTATGTGATAAGATGGCGGCCGCTGGCGAAAATTAAATTATTCGCAGTTAAAAACTTCATAATTCGTTTAATAACAATATTATGAAGAAAGTCATAGCAAAGAATTTACGACGAAGAGGTACAAGTACTATGGAAAATGTGGATATCTTATATGTATTTAAGAAAAAATGCGACTTAAATAAAATAATTTAAGAAACTACTACGATATTATTATAATTGTTTGTTTTTTAAAAAGCGATCCGCTTCTGGCACTCGCCGGCCGCTGCCGCGGCACGCTCGCTTTGCTCGCTCGGCTCGTGCGTTGTTTATCAAAGTCTAACCTAACCTAACCTAACTGTTTTCTATTGCAAAAACGATTCGCTTCTGGCATTCGCCGGCCGCTGCCGCGGCACTAACTTTAATGACATTAAACAAGTTTTTAGAATATAGTTATTCTGAATTTTTTTAATATTTTATGGACTCTTTATATTTTATACGATCTGGCCAAATGTGGATGACCAAATCGTGAAACGTTGACGATTTAACGATCTGATCAAACTATGTTGGCCATTTCACGATATGCGACCATTTCGTGAAATGGCCACTCATATCATGAAATGATCAAATCTACGATATGACCACGACATATATATATTCAAAATGTGCAAGTGAAGCGCTTTCAAATGATACCAAACACGGCATATTTATCTTAACTTTATTTTTTTACTCTGTATGTTTTGTCCGCTAGAGGGCGCCACATTAGATTTTGTGAAACCCCATATAGCCTATAACCAGCGGACAATTAAGAGACTTCTAATGATATGTCATTTGTCGAATTCTGATAAGTAGTTTAGAAGTTACGAGGGAACAGATGAACATACATACATACATACATATATACATACATACATACATAGCCTGTCAAAATCATAACCCTCCTTTTGCTTTGCCGTAGTCGGGTAAAAATATGTTGAATTTAATAACTTATTACCTGAAATTTTTTAAATTATATGTATTTTTAAAAGTGTTTTCCCGTTCAAAATATGTAATTACTAATAATAATTAATCAAAGTTACTATACATTTTTTTTATTGACTTTATATTTTTAATTTCACAGGTACAGCCAAGGAATCGGCTAGACTCACTAGAGAAATAAAGAAGATAAAAGAACGTGCGGTGAAAGTAAACGACGACTTTAATGTAAAAAGAAATGAAAAACTTTGTGTTAATATGTTATAGGTATAAATAAAAAGAGATACCCGCTCTGCTACCCGAGAGGCCGAGACATATCTATACATATAATAAAATCGTAGGAAAGTCAAAACTGTACATTGAATATTTTTTTAAAAGAATACATAATCCATGATCTATAATCGATATAGAAGCCAAAAACATAGTTTTTAGAATTTTTGTCTGTTTGTCTGTTTGTCGGTTTGTCTGTTTGTCTGTTTGTCTGTTTGTCTGTATGTTTGTCCAGGCTAATCTCAGAAAGTACTGCACGGATTTACTTCAAATTTTGCATGAATATTACTAACAGGTCGGGTCAGGCTGTTATATACATATTATCATGCTATCACCTTCGGGGGAGGAGCTGTGAACCTTTATTTTTCTTACGTATTCCGTGTACTACGACAGCGTACAATATAAAGACTCATGTTTAAATGTTGTTTTTGAGTAAGCCATGCTATTGTCTACCTTTACACTATAAAAACTACATCATTTAAGTAATTTTGGCAGAGAAACAGTATAATGAATCTTAGTAGTATAAAGACAAATTTAAAACAGCGCCATCTATGAGATTTCATTAAAATTAAATCAATTTACATAATATTAACGCTCCTTGGAAATTCATAATTTAAATATTATGATGTTGGTGAGTTTGTTTTTTTTTTTTAAAGTTAAATAAATAATTCATATCTTCCCAGAGTAAATTTCAGGTGCGCTTATATTTCATGTGAATATACTAAATTTTTATAAGTGAGGGTAGATGTTTATTATTTGATGTTAGTTACAGTTATATAGGTAATAGACGTAGTATTTGTATTCTCTTTGGGTAATACATAGTAGATAACAGTGATTGTGTTCATTGGTTACATTTTTAAAAATCTTCGGCTTTTTTTTAATTTTCGCCTTCTTGCGTTCCCACAAAAGGTAAGTTGTAGCTTTTATATTTATTGTTTATTATAATTATATAGTTAGACTCATGTTTTTAATTAGTTAAAGTTATGACAAAATAAGAAAATGATGAAATTTTATTTTTATCATGTATAACTTTTACAAGACTATATTATACGCCCAAAGAAGGTCACTTTAGTTCTTGATAAAACTTTATTTGTTAGTAGCTTTTTATTAAAATTAGGTACACTTATCTTTTGATTTTTTTTTATTTACAGATTCATTTGCGTGAGGATGTAGTGGAAATTAGTAACCTTGCGCGTGGTCAATCAATATTCAATACATATTATAATAAAATTCTAGAAAAGTGATGTCTGTACAATGAAAATATGTAAAAAAAATAGCAGGGGTTATTATTAAATCGATCTCAAACCCAAAACTGTAGTTATAATTTTTTTTGTCTGTTTGTCTGTATGTTTGTGCACGCTAATCTCAGAAACGGCTTATCCGATTTAGATGCGGTTTTCACTAATATATTGTGGTAATCTTCATTTAACATTAAGTGTTTATTTCATGTTAATCGGTTTGTAAATAAAAAAGCTGTTATGACCATTTAAGTATTCACGGCGAACATTTGCAAAGGCATTCTATTGTACACTATACAGTGTACGATAAAACGTAAGTTATCTGTTATACGCTACAGTAATTATTCCTTATAAATGTCCAGGTGATCATATCGAAAGTCCCCAAGGGTGGGGGGGTAAGCTGAGGTAGTAGGGGGGGAAGGGGTCAAATTAGAATTATGCTTACTTCTAGGTAAATTTTATACATAAATTAATGTCCTTTAAATTATGTCGTATTATATTTTTAACCCCTTTTAACCATTTTTAACCATCAAAAAGATGGGTGATAAGTGTTTGACCGCTATGTTTGTCTGTTTGTGCCACCGTAGCTCGCTAACAGGTAATACGAATTAGATGCGTGTTAGGCAGCATATTTTCCGACGCTGGTTCTTAGATAAAGTGTATCAAAATCGGTTCATCCATTTATTATACCTAGGTATATAGAGGTAAAAGCGGGAATGTGGGAAAAAATATTAGTTATATTTTTATCCAATTCGGTTTATCCATTTATTAGATTACAGCGGTGAAAGTGGGAATGAACAATAATCGAATGTGGTCAAATAATATACTCAAGCGGCATATCAAAATATAAAAGAGCAACGTGTTTTATCGAAATCGGTTCATCCGTTTATTACATTTAGGGGTGACAGTGGTTAGATAAATAAACCAAATGGAGCATCAAACGACAGGATATGACGTGTACATATAGGTATAATTAGATAATATGGTTTACATCAAAATCGGTTCTGCCATTTACTAGGTGTGGAAAGAGAAGGGTTGAAAGTCTGTGAAAGAAGAGGGGGATATGGGAGCGAGAGGATAGCCACACCCTGGAAATTTTGAACTCTACTCAAAGCCACATAGGCCTGGCTCTTGGCAATTTTTTTTCCTAAAGATACCACTTCTTTTGCCACTGTGATCCATTACAATTTGTGCACGGTTACGGCCCAACTTAAAAGATGTCAAGGAGCAACAAACTTATAGATATCAATATGATGTAGGAATGTAATATGGAGGTAGAGGTAGGTCTCGCTCACTTGAAAATATCACATGAAAATAAGAAACCGAAGTTAAAAATTTAAAAATTAAAAAGAAAAACCCAACGCAACGAAGGAAAAGGAATAAATAATAATTTTACAAACTTCCCGACGATCTTTAAAATTAAGTACCATTATAAAAAAAATATAATTGTATATGATATGATAATGATGGTATGGCAGCCCCGATGACTTTGTTTTTTTATTTTTATAAATATTTAAAATGGTATTTATTTTTAAAGATCTTCGGGAAGTTTGTAAAATTAGTGAAACTTTTATTACATCGTCTCAAACTTTTTGGTCTGTGTAGCGCATGTCGCGTGACGGTCGGCTGCCGAGTAGGTATAAAGGCTAAAGCAGTGTTCGGAGTCATTATCGTACAAATACGATAATTTTGTGCCTAAGTTTCACTTTTACCGTGGTTTCATAAAACCACACAACATTTTTTCCTTTTTCTATGCACTTTTCTTCGTTGCGTTGAGTTTTTTTTTTATTTAATTTTTATTGCACGGTCTAAACGGTTTAGTTACTACGGCGTGAGACAGGAAAGATCTGAGCGCTGAGACAAACGTCAAAACGCAAAGGAATAGAATCCGCTATCGATAATCGATATTAGTATCTTAATTATATATTATTATATACAGATACATGTATATTATTGTCTTAAGCGTATGATGTTTTGATAAGGATTTGTTCACCTTACCAACGGCGACGACGACCACGAACAAAATTTTCATCCAGTCGTAATTTAACAAAATTGTGCAAAACACAATTAAAAATAAATTATTAAAATTTCCTGTCGTTCTGGTGATTGGAATTTTTATTTTTGAGATCAACGAATGAAAAAATAGATTTTTCGTAGAAACGGTTATATATATTGTCAAAAACATCCATACAAGGAAGGAATTTATTTTTATTTTTTAGCTCAGTTTAGTAATAAATTTTACTAACAGTTCGTTTAATTATTTATGGTAGTACGTGTTTATTCAATAAAAGTTAAGTAGTAACTACCTACTATGCAGTCACTATTCCACGCGGACGAAGTCGCGGGCACAGCTAGTTTATTTAATACGTCCTTATACAGGGTTACAGGTTAAGTCGACCTATTCCTGTTAAGAGCGTGTAGTAGGGGTCAAAACAAACTGATTTGATCTTATAATACCATATCCAAAAGTTAGCCGTTGAAGAGTTATTGCAATTTTAATTTTTTTCTTGAAAATGCCACTTTATCTTCGCATTTAGCGTTTAATTTTTTATTTTACTTATTTGGTCTGGGTTTTTTTGAGTTTTTATGTAAAGGTTGAGTTAAACAATAATTCTCAGCAATAAAAATCCATATCGCTGCAAACAATTCAAAGAAATGGCTTTTAAACTAAAAATAATAACATTAAAGTAATTAAGTTAACTCGTTTTAAACAAAGATATTGAAAAAAATCTCTATGAAAATGTGTCTGCAGATGTTTTTAAAAACATGTGCATGTTCTTAGCTATGTAAAAAGGTATGATAACCTCAGGTAGCATTCGTAGATTCCAAGAAATCGGGGATAAACATGGGACAGTGTTAGTAAAGTACAACATCAGAATAAATTTTGTCATAATTTATTTTTCTTAAAAACTTTACAGTTCCTGCTCAACATGTCTTCCTCTATTGCGAACACATATTCGAAACCTTTTCCGCAGAGAACTCTTGACTACCCCAGTTGTTAATTGGTTCCTCATCTTATTGGCTGCATCGATAATTTTTTGTCGTAAAATATCAACAGATGGAATCGGGTTCGGCTCATTGTACACCAGACTCTTCATATGCCCCCATACGTAAAAGTCCATGGGGGTTAGGTCTGGACTTCTAGCCGGCCATGGTATGGGCCCACCTCTTCCGATCCATCTGTTTGGATAGTTGATGTCTAACCATTCTCTAACACTTCTTCTGTAATGTGCAGGGCAGCCATCATGTTGGAACCACATGTCTCTTAACAAAGTCAGGGGTATGTCTTCAAGTAGGTCGCTTAAATGTTGGCGCAGAAAGGTCTCATAATTTTCACCATTTAGGTTGTCCGGAAGGAAGTATGGTCCAATTAATTTATTTGAAATTATCCCCATCCACATATTAAGACTGAATCGTCTTTGTGATTTTTTTGGAATCTTCTTGTTAGGATTGCCACGTGCTTTCGGAGCCCAATAGTGAGCGTTATGGTAGTTTGTGATACCGTCTTGATCAAATTTGGACTCATCTGTCCATAAAATTTTTTTGAAAAACGAGGGGTTTTCCAGATCCGCATTCAACATGAATCTACAAAAATCTAGTCTTCTTAAAGGATCTCCTTCTTCCATCACGTGCACGGGCGTGTAGTGATATGGGTAATATCCTGAAGTGTTCATTGTGAACCATACTTTCCACTGAGACAGACCAAGTTCTCGGGCAACAATGTTTGTTGATGTCGTGGGATCCATTCGAAAAAATCGCTTAATTTCATTTTCCTCTTCGTCTTCCTCATCCCGGACAGATGGCCAACCGACGTCTGTTCGTCGTCTTAGAATCGAACCAGTTTCTCTAAGGCGACGATAGGTCCCTTCGAAGACACTAACATCTGGTGCACGACGGTCAGGATAGCGGGTCATGTATTCCGCACGAGCATGTGCAGATACACCTTGACAAAACCCGTAACACATCAAAATGTCAGCATATTCTTCGTTAGTATACGAACTCATCTTGAAAATTCAAATCGCAAGCAAAAATCAAAGTCCAGTTTCGAGCCACGGTCACAGAATCGGAAGAAAATCAGTCCAAAAAGAAAGCCAAGTCGCGTTGTCAATACACAGAGGAGCACAGAAATCGCATCTACTAGGGACGAATCACATAAGCAGACTAAAAAATACAAAGCGGCATCCTTCGCCCCATACAGCTTCGTCCATCACCTTGCTCGCTCTCTCCAGTAGGTGGAAGCGAGATAGTTGCAGCGTGTGAGTGAGACATCATAATCACGCGGCACAACCCTTTATTGTTCGCATAGGCAGATAATAACTAGACCGATGTTAATGAGCTATTCTAAGAATTATTTCCCCATACCAAGTTTATCCCCGATTTCTTGGAATCTACGAATGCTACCTGAGGTTATCATACCTTTTTACATAGCTAAGAACATGCACATGTTTTTAAAAACATCTGCAGACACATTTTCATAGAGATTTTTTTCAATATCTTTGTTTAAAACGAGTTAACTTAATTACTTTAATGTTATTATTTTTAGTTTAAAAGCCATTTCTTTGAATTGTTTGCAGCGATATGGATTTTTATTGCTGAGAATTATTGTTTAACTCAACCTTTACATAAAAACTCAAAAAAACCCAGACCAAATAAGTAAAATAAAAAATTAAACGCTAAATGCGAAGATAAAGTGGTATTTTCAAGAAAAAAATTAAAATTTCAATAACTCTTCAACGGCTAACTTTTGGATATGGTATTATAAGATCAAATCAGTTTGTTTTGACCCCTACTACACGCTCTTAACAGGAATAGGTCGACTTAACCTGTAATTATATACGTATAAAATCAAATGTTTTTAAATTCTTAAGTCGATAATTAATGAAAATTGTATTTTACTTTTAATATTTTATTTTAAACTAAACATGTAATGCTTTGGGGTAAAACCTGTTAATTATGTACTTGTTATGAAATAAAATAAATAAATCAATTAATAAATTAATGTATTTTATTTATTACCTCTACACCCTTTACTTAACACACCTGTATGAAAATGAATACAATTTGAGAGGAAATTTTGTTATTTATTACATAGTTTGTTAAAAAATATATATTTGGAATAAACATGTTTATTCTCCTGTGAAAATCTTGTCAAATAGACGCTAGAGCTCCTTCCTTCAATGCGAATAAAAAACTAATCAATTCATTTTGATTGAATTTGGTTTATATTCATGTTTGAGGACTCCAATTACTTACATTTTCAGTATCTTTTATATATATTATATTTATTTATAGAATTAATCTGTATCTAATTTAATTTATAATATATTTTGTTTATAAAAACAATAATAATTTTTAACAAAAAAAAACTGATATGTCTTTAAATAGTCAGAACCTAACCAATTGGGTCCAAAATATGCTTCCAAACAAAAAAAAATATCATCAAAATCGGTTCACCCAGTCGAAAGTTCTGAGGTAACATTGTAACAAACAAAAATACAGTCGTATTGAGAATCTCCCCTTTTTGAACTCTCTGAAAATAAAGGTTAACCGCCCACTTCAATAAATAAGATAATATTTTAAATAAGACAATATCATATTTTAACGTCCATATTTACTCAGTAAATAATATAAGGACCTTTTAAGGTTACGATTAATATAAGTTCAAAGTATATTTACGCCTATATAACTGTAAGATAATATTATATTTCACATCCCACTTTGTAAGAAAGTCGAATTTTCTTTTCATCTCTTAATTGCGCATGTACTTGGAACTTTATCGTTTAATAGATCTAATATACCTACAATTTATGGTTGGGTTAGCGCAAAAATTAACTAGGTATGTATACTATACAGGTGACTTCATATAGGTGTAAAACAAAAACAAAAAAGTGAACATTACCTAGCCAAAACTTATTACTTTCAGAAATATTTAACGTTTTTTGAATATTTTCCAACTCCTTCGGGAAAACGATAAAAATTAATACTAATACTAAAAAAAAGTAATACTATACATGTTTTAAATATTTTATTCCACATAAAATATATCCATGTGTGATTAAATGTGTCTAGTAATTAATCTACTTTATGAATAAAATAAGAAACAATGCTCTTGTCGATCTAAATTTTTAGTAAAACGCATTTTTCCATACAAGTAGCTAATATTTTGGGTAGTTAAAAATTTCAAGGTACATTGAAAAATACGGAAACAAGATCTATAAAAAAAACAAACACAGTGTTTAAGCTTGTTTTATTGGCTATTCAGAACAGTTAAAACATTTCAAGTGAGCCTCAGGAGCGAGTCACAATCAAAGTTTTATTACGGCGCGTCGTATTCCCAGATTCTGTCAAAGGTCAGGTGGCAATCGAGACCCTTTTTTTTTGCGCGTAAGCAACTGAGCGGTTAGATACTAAGTCCCTCTACTTCCCATAACCCGTTGGTCCACTACCTACTTACGGGACACCTGTCTATGTATTGCGGCTTAAAATATACTTTATATCAGAGATATCTAGTGGTGAATAGAAGAATCGAAATTAATAATGACTACATCTTCTCTCTAATAGATGGCGCTGTATTTAATTTCAATATTATACGGTTCATGAAATATAATGCTAGAGCGTTTTCAAAAAAAAGTGTACCCCTCACTTTCGGCCTGTCCCCTGTGTTTCAAGTCGAATAACAAGTAAAATTTATATGATGGCTAATTATATAATGCTTGAAAAGTATTAAATACATCATAATTTGATAAATGCAAACAATTAATTCACGGAAACATTGCGTACTATTTTTTAAATAATCATTTTTAAAACTAAAGTGTCAGTTTTTGGCGTGTCCCCATCCAAGTTCTTCGATGTTAGAGAAGCGATTCTAAAAAGTTTTATACCAAGGTACCATAAGTTTTAGTGTCATCTAAAAGTACATTTATTTGCGAATCGTCGCATGTAGTTCATAATTAAGGCCTTATAATCGTTTAAAAGCAATTTGATTTCCAAAAATATCTTAAAAAGTGGTACCGACCGGACATGTCGGGTTTATCACGGCTAATAATGCCACTTACAAATTTTAGATTACTATTTGAATTTTATAAATGGCAAAATTATCGTTTACTTTCACCGTCCGCTAATTTAAAAAAGCTTATTTTCAAATACAGTTCGAGTAAAACAGAAGTGTTTTGTGAGTGCAACGGCCGTTGCAATTTCTACTGTCTGGTTTGAGACATATTATTACTTGATACAGGGAAGTAAACATCGTTTAAATACTTTCAGAAGATGAGCAATATATTCATTAACCGTTATTTACATTTGATAATCAGTGTAGGCACATTTTTTCGTCAGAATATAATTTTGACTAAAAACTGAAAAGAAAACGTCACGTCAGTTTTGCAACATTTTGCTTCGTGACCTATAGGCTGACAAGAAAAGTCGCAAAACTGCAGCATAAAGCCAAGTCTAGATTGTCATTGTAATATTCTTCATAATTTTTATAATTTTTTCATATTTTTAGGTTTCACTGATCTCGGGACCAAAAAGGACATGTATAATTTGCAAAAAATGGTATTGCAATGAATGCGTTGGTCAGCAGGTATACCCTGAATACATAATATGTGATACATGTATGGAAAGTTAAAAGGTGTAGGTAGTGTAACTCTGAGTTTTACCCTAAAATTGATACTGTGTCAAACTATGTGTTGGTGTATTTTTTTTATGAGACTTAAATAAAATTTTTGTAAACATATTCTCGGTTTTATTTTAACCATGTTAATTGGATTCAATATAAACCTAGCCTTATGAAAAATGGTCTATCGGTTTTGCGACAGTCCCCCGTTTTGCGACAAGAAAAATTATAGTTTTTACATTTTTTTATTATACGAGACACAAATAATTTGATTTCAATATTTAAAATGGTTTTACTGTTCCGAAATAAAATAACCACTTTGCCGATTTTAATCGAAATGTATTAAGTATCGTAAAAGTAACGGCTACTTTGGCATCAGCTGTGGCAAAACAGAACTTAAAGCTCGTTTAATAGGAATTTTATTAATTTGTCGACTTCAATTTTCTATTTTTTAAATAATGTATGTTATAATCTTCGTAACACAATCAAAATATTTTGCGTCTTTCTTCGTAGTTAATAGTTACATGAGCATTAATGACTGTCGCAAAACTGACACTTTTTTTCACAGTCCCAATTTATTTTGATGATTTCTCGTAAAACAAATTAATCTGCAAGAAATTAAATACAATTTCACTTACTATGATGTATATTTAAAATTTCTAAATCAAAATTTCATTAAAAATGCAACATTTAAAATTTATCCATAAATTCAGGCATGGTACACTTTTTTTTGAAAACGCTCGCTAACACTTTAAAGTACATACTAAGAAAAATATGTATATATAGTTAAATTTTTTGATGGTTATTTAAATATTGATATAATTCTGCAAACTTATAATATCACAATAATATACAAGAGCGTTTTCAAAAAAAAGTGTACCCCTCACTTTCGGCCTGTCCCCTGTGTTTCAAGTCGAATAACAAGTAAAATTTATATGATGGCTAATTGTTTTAATGCTTGAAAAGTATTAAATACATCATAATTTGATAAATGCAAACAATTAATTCACGGAAACATTGCGTACTATTTTTTAAATAATCATTTTTAAAACTAAAGTGTCAGTTTTTGGCGTGTCCCCATCCAAGTTCTTCGATGTTAGAGAAGCGATTCTAAAAACTTTTATACCAAGGTACCATAAGTTTTAGTGTCGTCTAAAAGTACATTTATTTGCGAATCGTCGCATGTAGTTCATAATTAAGGCCTTATAATCGTTTAAAAGCAATTTGATTTCCAAAAATATCTTAAAAAGTGGTACCGACCGGACATGTCGGGTTTATCACGGCTAATAATGCCACTTACAAATTTTAGATTACTATTTGAATTTTATAAATGGCAAAATTATCGTTTACTTTCACCGTCCGCCAATTTAAAAAAGCTTATTTTCAAATACAGTTCGAGTAAAACAGACGTGTTTTGTGAGTGCAACGGCCGTTGCAATTTCTACTGTCTGGTTTGAGACATATTATTACTTGATACAGGGAAGTAAACATCGTTTAAATACTTTCAGAAGATGAGCAATATATTCATTAACCGTTATTTACATTTGATAATCAGTGTAGGCACATTTTTTCGTCAGAATATAATTTTGACTAAAAACTGAAAAGAAAACGTCACGTCAGTTTTGCAACATTTTGCTTCGTGACCTATAGGCTGACAAGAAAAGTCGCAAAACTGCAGCATAAAGCCAAGTCTAGATTGTCATTGTAATATTCTTCATAATTTTTATAATTTTTTCATATTTTTAGGTTTCACTAATCTCGGGACCAAAAAGGACATGTATAATTTGCAAAAAATGGTATTGCAATGAATGCGTTGGTCAGCAGGTATACCCTGAATACATAATAATATGTGATACATGTATGGAAAGTTAAAAGGTGTAGGTAGTGTAACTCTGAGTTTTACCCTAAAATTGATACTGTGTCAAACTGTGTGTTGGTGTATTTTTTTTATGAGACTAAAATAAAATTTTTGTAAACGTATTCTCGGTTTTATTTTAACCATGTTAATTGGATTCAATATAAACCTAGCCTTATAAAAAATGGTCTATCGGTTTTGCGACAGTCCCCCGTTTTGCGACAAGAAAAATTTTAGTTTTTACATTTTTTTATTATAAGGGACACAAATAATTTGATTTCAATATTGAAAATGGTTTAACTGTTCCGAAATAAAATAATCACTTTGCCGATTTTAATCGAAATGTATTCAGTATCGTAAAAGTAACGGCTACTTTGGCATCAGCTGTGGCAAAACAGAACTTAAAGCTAGTTTAATAGGAATTTTAATTATTTGTCGACTTCAATTTTCTATTTTTTAAATAATGTATGTTATAATCTTCGTAACACAATCAAAATATTTTGCGTCTTTCTTCGTAGTTAATAGTTATATGAGCATTGATGACTGTCGCAAAACTGACACTTTTTTTCACAGTCCCAATTTATTTTGATGATTTCTCGTAAAACAAATTAATCTGCAAGCAATTAAATATAATTTCACTTACTATGATGTATATTCAAAATTTCTAAATCAAAATTTAATTAAAAATGCAACATTTAAAATTTATCCATAAATTCAGCCATGGTACACTTTTTTTTGAAAACGCTCACAAACTACTAGCGCCATCAGATATATATGAGCGTTTTCAAAAAAAAGTGTACCATGACTGAATTTATGGATAAATTTTAAATGTTGCATTTTTAATGAAATTTTGATTTAGAAATTTTAAATATACATCATAGTAAGTGAAATTATATTTAATTGCTTGCAGATTAATTTGTTTTACGAGAAATCATCAAAATAAATTGGGACTGTGAAAAAAAGTGTCAGTTTTGCGACAGTCATCAATGCTCATGTAACTATTAACTTCGAAGAAAGACGCAAAATATTTTGATTGTGTTACGAAGATTATAACATACATTATTTAAAAAATAGAAAATTGAAGTCGACAAATTAATAGAATTCCTAATAAACTAGCTTTAAGTTCTGTTTTGCCACAGCTGATGCCAAAGTAGCCGTTACTTTTACGATACTTAATACATATATGATTAAAATCGGCAAAGTGATTATTTTATTTCGGAACAGTAAAACCATTTTAAATATTGAATTCAAATTATTTGTGTCCCTTATAATAAAAAAATGTAAAAACTAAATTTTTTCTTGTCGCAAAACGGGGGACTGTCGCAAAACCGATAGACCATTTTTAATAAGGCTAGGTTTATATTGAATCCAATAATTTACATGGTTAAAATAAAACCGAGAATACGTTTACAAAAATTTTATTTTAGTCTCATAAAAAAAGTACATCAACACACAGTTTGACACAGTATCAATTTTAGGGTAAAACTCAGAGTTATGGCGAGTTTCGCAAAATATAAGTAGGATATATCTTTAGCCGGTTATACGGATGTCTTTAGAAGTACTGTTAACCCAATAAGTCTAAATAAATAATAAGATACCGTTTAGGTAAATACTACTTCTTAGGACACGAAGTGTAATACGAATAAAAAAACGATGTAAAAAGTTACGAACATTATATTAATTGGAACCTTATCACAATTTAGGAACCGTTCCTTATAAATTTAATAGAGATCAGTTGCAACTGAAAAATAACCATGTTGTTGGAGCTTTGTGGAACTTAGAATGTTTTCCAATCTGAAAAAAAAGAAAAAAAGATAAGTGGTTAAAGTATCAAAACTTCCAGCAAACTCCTATAACAGTAGGAAGAATGTAATAGTTAAGGGTATTTATGATAAGACAAAAAAAACTAATCTCAAGCTTCAGAAGAAATAAATACACTACACCTTTTAACTTTCCATACATGTATCACATATGTATTCAGGGTATACCTATGCTGACCACCTGCTGACCAACGCATTCATTGCAATACCATTTTTTGCAAATTATACATGTCCTTTTTGGTCCCGAGATTAGTGAAACCTAAAAATATGAAAAAAAATATAAAAATTATGAAGAATATTACAATGACAATCTAGACTTGGCTTTATGCTGTCAGTTTTGGTCAGCCTATAGGTCACGAAGCAAAATGTTGCAAAACTGACGTGACGTTTTCTTCTCAGTTTATAGTCAAAATTATATTCTGACGAAAAAATGTGCCTACACTCATTATCAAATGTAAATAACGGTTAATGAATATGTCGGCGAAAGGTGTAGAATGTGGATCTATTTTCAAGCTGTGGGCGTTGCGTTGGGTAACCGAGCAAAGAAACACCTCTAACTCAAACATTTCTTTATTTACCACCGATTCGGAATGCAGTATCTACAGAGAAGAACCGGCAAGAAACTCCATAGTTGCTCTTTTAAATCATGTCAGTTTTACAATACAGTCATTTCTAATACAATTACTTGGTATTACAATATTATGACCACTAATAAAATAAATATCACAAATAAGTTATAGTAAGCTCGTAATAGATGTGCACTCGGCAACGGTCGGCGAACGAATGACCCGAGTCGTGCGCGCGCGCTGCTTTATATCGGTTCGCCGTTCGTTATTTTTTAAAGCTTCGACGGTGGCGCCGTCACGGCCATTCTGACATACGCTCGTCCTCGAGCGACTTCTGAGCACCTGGGAACAAGACAATTAAAACAATGTGCTGGTCCGGCAAGCCCTTCAGCAACCGTGCTAGTCCGGAAATCTCTCCAGATTTCCCTCTAGCGTGCTAGTCCGGAAATCTCTCCCGATTTCCCTCTAGCGTGCCAGTCCGGAAATCTCTTTAGCTTACTGTGCTAGACCAGATTTCCCTATAGCGTGCTAGACCGGATCTGCAATCCCTATAGCCGAGTTATTGGACCGGACTCCCTTCAATAACTCGCTCTCTCTTTTTTTTTGCACCATTCTTTTGCTCTCCTTTTTTTTGCATCATTCTTTTTGCATCATTTTTTGCATCATTCTTTTTGCATCATTCTTTTTGCATCATTCTTTTTGCATCATTTTTTTTTGCATCATTTTTTTGCATCATTTTTTTTGCATAATTTTTTTTGCATATTTTTTTTTAAGGATTATTTTTTTCCTTCTTTTCTTTCTTTTTTTTTACACAACAATATTAAATCCAAACTCACGACTCTCTCCACTCTCTCCACTCCTCGGCCATACTGACAATCGTACGTCCTCGTACGTCCCTTCTCGTATTACAGCACTACGGTATTTCATCCCGGGATTAGACAACTATACCGCTCGGCCATACTGACCTTACAGAACACCAACAACATCCACATAACATAGACACGACGCTCGCTCACCACAAATGAAGGCTCAACTACCGTGGACTGCAAACCAGATAGCACGCACAATTCCTGCAATGAAATCATTACCGTTACAATAATCCACGTTACAAACTTTTACTTTACACAAGTTATCTCCGATACAGTCATACTTGTGTCCTCGTACGCCATAATATCTCACACTACATTACTACGATAATTCATTTTCATTTTTTTTTGTCAAAATAACATCCATCCTGCCTCAGCCTACACTGCCCCGATCCTACTGACCGGTCAGAACACACATGTTTTATCCTGGACCTCATGCCAGATAGCATATCACTTTCTTCTAATAAACGACATTACTGTAGTAATATTGGAATATTACGTAAATGTGTGTTGTGTGGACACAACACACATTTACTTCGTACAGCGTACGAGTAAACAGATGTCAGTATGCTACTGGTCAACTATGAAAACTGAAAACAGAGTGTTGCCGCAGCAAATCAGTAAAACGGTACGCGACCGTATCCTCAACGTTTGTGCTGCGTCATCCTGGCATCGCGTCATCGAGCCGTACCATTGGCCGCTGATGATGCTACGTTGCTCCATATGCTACGCAACCGCTGCGCCGTACTGTTAACTGCCTCGCTTCTAAACGCTGTGTCGTAAAACGCTCTCTGTAATTTAGCTAATTAAAATCAATCTGACATTACCTGTCGTTAACTATGATCATTGACTATAGCGCAAAAATTACAATATCTAAAAAGTTTTTAAAACGAATAATTCGTAACTTAACCGCAAAAAAACACAAAATTTCGACTAACTCAAAAAGTGGCAAAAGCTTGTTCTCAAATGTGGTTAAAATTCCTTAACGGTATGTTAACTTTTGAAAACTCGAAACAATTGATAAGTGTAGGCTTAAACTCATCTGTGAATCTCATATCGAACGGTAAAAGGGCTGAGCTAAATTTTAGTTTCAACGTAAATAAGAATGTACTGCTCAACAACTACTGTACAACTACCTAATTGATGTATTCAGTTGATGTCAAACTGCAGCTAGTCACAAAAACTATTATCAAGGAATTACATTAAATGCACACAATGTAAATCGATTATACTATCGAATACTCCACGTTTAGGATTTGCGTTCTTATATTTTGAAGCTACAAAATAACCTTCAGAAAACCTGGATGGATTTTTTCTTTTCTCTATTCAATTAAACAGACATTATATTCTGACGACAGTATGTAAACTGTAAATGCGCGATTAACCTTGAGATTATTTTCGGTTATTATCTTTTTTTTTTTAAACTATCGTAATATTTAACGGACCCTTACGTTGATGGGATAGTTAAGAGTTTTTTTTTTCTTTTTTTTTTAAAGCAATCAAATTACATACTAAAACCGAATCTAGACCCGTACTCCAATCATAACGTTTATCTTACGCCAGATGTTTATTTGAACACACGATAATTATCTGTGACATTGTATTATGAACTGCCTAAATAGGGCCTTAATAAATTTTCTAAGTAAAAATTCAAAACGAAATGCCTCGATTTATCTTTCATTCGATCAAACTAAGTCTGCCACATTTCATAATACTGCATATTGTAAAAACTGTATACTGTGAATTGTTCACGACTTAATATTTATTTATTTTTTTTTATAAAGAAATGACCTCAAATATCACCCTAAATAAAACCTACGAAAAGTTTATTAAACCTCTAAGCACTAGTTAACGCATTGCTTTTCGTTTTTAATCGAATGGCAATAAGGCTGTCTTTGTGTAGCAATTAATTGCTATTTGTCAAGGGTATAGTCTAAATAAAAACTAACGCAGGTAGTTCAAGAAATGAATGCGGGTAGTCAAGAAACTAACGCGGGTAGTTAAGAAACTAATTTAAAAGTAATTCGCATACTGTTTTTTGTTCCGATACACGGACAAGTGAATGTTTATTGTTTACGTTCGATTGAAGTATCTGGATGCAGTGTACAAATTATTGCGCTTTCTTTCTTTAGTGTTAGCTCACAAACTAACCAACATTAAAGCAAGTCGTTACTTAATTCATCTTGAAGTCAGTGCTTACGCCGCGAAGTGTTTTTTTTTTTTAAATAACGTGAATTACCTACTCAAGTAAACGTGTCCCTGAATAAGTGAAATACAAGTCACACGACCTAGGTACTGATATTTGAATTTTAAGATAAATTTTGTTTTTGGCAATAAATTTCTTTTTCTTTCAAATAAGTTACTACATTTTAAAAACCTTACTTTCTTTATCTAATTGCACACTCAAAGTGAAATGTTATCTACTGACCGATTTCTTACAAGAGAACATCAGAAACATAGTAATAAAAATAGTACGACTGACCAGATTCACCAGCACTTAGCCTCATACATGTGCCGAGTGGCAGCTGCCAACGCGTCGTTTCGTTACACCATAACCCTCCTCTGCCATGAACCACACGGCTTGTAGGCGCACCGCCCGCGCCACTGCTACTGCGATAACGCTGCGATGCCAGACTTGTGAAGTCATGATGAAGCGCTGCTCTCGATGATACGGGGTCCGACGCGGTGGTGCGAGCGGCAGTGGCATCCGCGCAGCGCGAGGCGAAGTTGCCACCCGGCCCGCACATAACGAGCTCTCCCTTTGTCACCGGCTGCTCAGTGACACGTATGCTCGTAGATCTGTAGGATGCCTCTTCCCGTTGAAACTGGATCGAAGTGCCACGTGGTTGCGGCATTTTGTCTTTTAATCAGCGCACGCATTAATTATATCCAGGTTATCGCCACGTGCTTTCTCATTTGCTCGATTTGATCCCAATTCTGATGTCGGCGAAAGGTGTAGAATGTGGATCTATTTTCAAGCTGTGGGCGTTGCGTTGGGTAATCGAGCAAAGAAACACCTCTAACTCAAACATTTCTTTATTTACCACCGATTCGGAATGCAGTATCTACAGAGAAGAACCGGCAAGAAACTCCATAGTTGCTCTTTTAAATCATGTCAGTTTTACAATACAGTCATTTCTAATACAATTACTTGGTATTACAATATTATGACCACTAATAAAATAAATATCACAAATAAGTTATAGTAAGCTCGTAATAGATGTGCACTCGGCAACGGTCGGCGAACGAATGACCCGAGTCGTGCGCGCGCGCTGCTTTATATCGGTTCGCCGTTCGTTATTTTTTAAAGCTTCGACGGTGGCGCCGTCAAATACATTTCTCATCTTCTGAAAGTATTTAAACGATGTTTACTTACCTGTATCAAGTAATAATATGTCTCAAACCAGACAGTAGAAATTTCAACGGCCGTTGCACTCACAAAACACATCTGTTTTACTCGAACTGCATTTGAAAACAAGCTTTTTTAAAATAGCGGACGGTGAAAGTAAACGATAATTTTGCCATTTATAAAATTCAAATAGTAATCTAAAATTTGTAAGTGGCATTATTAGCCGTGATAAACCCGACATGTCCGGTCGGTACCACTTTTTAAGATATTTTTGGAAATCAAATTGCTTTTAAACGATTATAAGGCCTTAATTATGAACTACATGCGACGATTCGCAAATAAATGTACTTTTAAACGACACTAAAACTTATGGTACCTTGGTATAAAACTTTTTAGAATCGCTTCTCTAACATCGAAGAACTTGGATGGGGACACGCCAAAAACTGACACTTTAGTTTTAAAAATGATTATTTAAAAAATAGTACGCAATGTTTCCGTGAATTAATTGTTTGCATTTATCAAATTATGATGTATTTAATACTTTTCAAGCATTAAAATAATTAGCCATCATATAAATTTTACTTGTTATTCGACTTGAAACACAGGGGACAGGCCGAAAGTGAGGGGTACACTTTTTTTTGAAAACGCTCCACAACAATAAAATAATTAAAATCTATACATAATTATTCTAAAAAATATTAATTACGATATTTAATATATGTACAAGTACGCGAAATGCTATCATATCAATTGTTTCATTAGAGCGTTTTCAAAAAAAAGTGTACCATGACTGAATTTATGGATAAATTTTAAATGTTGCATTTTTAATGAAATTTTGATTTAGAAATTTTAAATATACATCATAGTAAGTGAAATTGTATTTAATTGCTTGCAGATTAATTTGTTTTACGAGAAATCATCAAAATAAATTGGGACTGTGAAAAAAAGTGTCAGTTTTGCGACAGTCATTAATGCTCATGTAACTATTAACTACGAAGGAAGACGCAAAATATTTTGATTGTGTTACGAAGATTATAACATACATTATTTAAAAAATAGAAAATTGAAGTCGACAAATTAATAAAATTCCTATTAAACTAGCTTTAAGTTCTGTTTTGCCACAGCTGATGCCAAAGTAGCCGTTACTTTTACGATACTTAATACATTTTGATTAAAATCGGCAAAGTGATTATTTTATTTCGGAACAGCAAAACCATTTTAAATATTGAAATCAAATTATTTGTGTCCCTTATAATAAAAAAATGTAAAAACTAAAATTTTTCTTGTCGCAAAACGGGGGACTGTCGCAAAACCGATAGACCATTTTTTATAAGGCTAGGTTTATATTGAATCCAATTAACATGGTTAAAATAAAACCGAGAATACGTTTACAAAAATTTTATTTTAGTCTCATAAAAAAATACACCAACACACAGTTTGACACAGTATCAATTTTAGGGTAAAACTCAAAGTTACACTACCTACACCTTTTAACTTTCCATACATGTATCACATATTATATATTCAGGGTATACCTGCTGACCAACGCATTCATTGCAATACCATTTTTTGCAAATTATACATGTCCTTTTTGGTCCCGAGATTAGTGAAAACTAAAAATATGAAAAAATTATAAAAATTATGAAGAATATTACAATGACAATCTAGACTTGGCTTTATGCTGCAGTTTTGCGACTTTTCTTGTCAGCCTATAGGTCACGAAGCAAAATGTTGCAAAACTGACGTGACGTTTTCTTTTCAGTTTTTAGTCAAAATTATATTCTGACGAAAAAATGTGCCTACACTGATTATCAAATGTAAATAACGGTTAATGAATATATTGCTCATCTTTTGAAAGTATTTAAACGATGTTTACTTACCTGTATCAAGTAATAATATGTCTCAAACCAGACAGTAGAAATTGCAACGGCCGTTGCACTCACAAAACACGTCTGTTTTACTCGAACTGTATTTGAAAATAAGCTTTTTTAAATTGGCGGACGGTGAAAGTAAACGATAATTTTGCCATTTATAAAATTCAAATAGTAATCTAAAATTTGTAAGTGGCATTATTAGCCGTGATAAACCCGACATGTCCGGTCGGTACCACTTTTTAAGATATTTTTGGAAATCAAATTGCTTTTAAACGATTATAAGGCCTTAATTATGAACTACATGCGACGATTCGCAAATAAATGTACTTTTAGACGACACTAAAACTTATGGTACCTTGGTATAAAACTTTTTAGAATCGCTTCTTTAACATCGAAGAACTTGGATGGGGACACGCCAAAAACTGACACTTTAGTTTTAAAAATGATTATTTAAAAAATAGTACGCAATGTTTCCGTGAATTAATTGTTTGCATTTATCAAATTATGATGTATTTAATACATTTCAAGCATTAAAATAATTAGCCATCATATAAATTTTACTTGTTATTCGACTTGAAACACAGGGGACAGGCCGAAAGTGAGGGGTACACTTTTTTTTGAAAACGCTCATATATATATATCAGATTAATTATATTTTATTACTGTGACATCTAGCGATGACAGGTAATAACTAATTGCACAAGAATTACTGCCAGATTCTAATAGATGGCGTTGTTTTGTATTTCATAATTACTGAATTTACGGAATAAAATTTTAACATTACATTATGGATGGCAAAAATCAGTGCAATATGAAATAAAAAATGCACTTTTCATTTTTTATGTTAATTATAATGTTGCTTTAGCGAAAAAGCTTTAGTTATTTAAATAATTAAAACTAGTGGCGCCATCTACATTAGTTTCCTGTATCATTTATTTTATATCTGTGACATCTAGTGGAGACTAGAAGAATCGAAATTTATAATGATTACAGACTCCTTCTAATAGATGGCGCTGTATACAATTTCAATATTATACAATTCATGAAATATAATGCTAACACTATAATTCACAAAAAAATGTATAGTTAAATTTTATTGATGGCTATTTACATATTGATTTAAGCTGCAAACTTATAATATCACAATAATATACAAACTACTAGCGCCATCTACATCAATATCAGATTAATTATATTTTATTACTGTGACATCTAGCGATGACTAGTAATAACTAATTGCACAAGAATTACACAACTTATATAATAATACAGAACAGAGTATAAATTAAACATAATTAATTCCCAAGGTGAAACAAACAGTCAAAAAGCAACGGGAAATAAAATTAGATGAGCGGTTTGAAAAACGTTTAACTGATAGGTAGAAAAAAAACCGAACGAAATTATTGAGCATTTACGGTAACGGTGCAGGACATGTCCAGTTAACAGATACCAAGGGGACACGATTAAAACTAATTTTAAAAAAAGACGGGTTGCACTCCGGGAGTGCCGGCAGAAGTGAAAACTTGATTATTAACGTTGAGCATGTTTGATATCCATCCGTCTTACGCTTTTTCGATCAGGTCACGTGTCCTGACGCGAGTTTAAGATTTTATACCCAACGCCGCTAAAGAAGTTTTCACTTCAATAATATAATTGTATTAAAATGTATTATGAGATTATTACACTTGAAAACTACAACGAAATTACAATAATTTAAATGTTTGCAGTAAGTAATAAATAGCGAAATTGCTGAGAAATTGTTAAATAAAGATCACATTTCGAAAAGGGGACAGTACTGCAATCCGTAAGATGTCAGTTTTTAGGATTAAATTTTGGAACTTTGGTTTAATTTTCTCTTAAGTAAAATTAAAACAAGAAATCTTAAGTCATCCTAAACTATTTAAAATTAATTCAACACTTCTAAATCATAAAATCCTGAGTTTTTTGCAATTTTTATGTGTGGGACATCCCGTGAATTGGATTACCGAACATAAACGCACCTCATCGCATCGAACGAATGTCAAACATAAACACTTCACATTAATATATTGAACATAGTCAAGGGGATTTATCCTAAATATATGTTTTTGAGGATACAGGATGCTGGTTCAAATTGTCGATATTACACCTTTTCTCGGATTTCATTCCACTCGATACCTATCTACTTATTCACCCATTTTCATCACGGTCTTTATGATGTTGAGTTGTTACATGATCATAGATATTATATTGGATGAACTTAAACATTATAATACAAAACTTACTTAAATTAATAAAAAACGTTAACTAAAGACTTAAAAGAGGCCGGTTATTGTTACCCCTTGAATGTCCTTAAACAAATTTTTTTTCACGATGCATACTGACTAGGAAAGAGGCAATGTAACTTGGTTGAGCGTAGCAAATTATACTTATTATTTAGTTTATGTAAGCGTACGAAGTAAACGAAGCTCGTCCCACCTTGATGGAGAATAAAGGACGGAAAGCTTATAAATTCATTAAAAATCCAACCATTGAGACAAATAAGCGTCCTTGGAACGTGGTTTTTGCGGCATAAACGGCTGTATCTTTTGATTGCGTTGGCTTAGAAGTTTGATTTTTTCACAGCTTCAAGGGACAGTAGACCTGAGTAATTGATATAAATTTCAGCTTCATACCTCCACGCGTTCCTGAGAAAAAGGGTCTTGACAGACGGACGGACGGACGGACAACAAAGTGATCCTATAAGGGTTCCGTTTTTTCCTTTTGAGGTACGGAACCCTAAAAACCGCATCAAAATCCGTTGCGTAGTTTTAAAGATTTAAACATACAAAGGGACATATGGACAGAGAAAGCGACTTTGTTTTATACTATGTTATATTTTAATTTATCCTGCACGAATTTTTCCTACTACTTTATTTTTATATTGCCCTCATATTGATTGAACAAAATATATGATAGATATGATGAAATAAGTCAGAGCGTTAACATTATATTTTAATTAGTTCGTTAATCTCTCACTTTTGACATTGAAATTATTAATTTTATAATTATTTAAAGCCGTCCAAATTCATTTATTCTTCAACAATATGGATACATCACGTTCAATTTTCCTTCACAACCTTTATTTAATTAACTCTCTCTAATTAATGAAAGCAGTAGGTGCCTAGTTAAATTTCTCAACACATCGCGCGTTAAGTGAAAAGTAACTAGGCGCGTGATTCCATTTAACCAAATATAATATAACAAACTCAAGGAAAGTTTGTTACGTTATGTAATTTCCTTTTTGTAAAGCATTATACAAACGATGTCCGGTTCCGGCTGTCGTACAGTGAGGACGTTGTTCAGTGCTTCCCAAAAGAAATAATTTGTCAAAATTAAACTTTAATGATTTTCGACTAATTTTTTGAATTTCTGAAAGTTCATGATGCTAAATTTTGCATGTGTATTTATGAGCAAAAATGACATCTTTTTACAGGTATGCCAAAACGAAAATAATAATATTTTTCACTCCACCCTACTGTACAATAATAATTAGTATTCGTATAATTTTTAAATACAAAGTAACAAGTACCAAGTAATTAGTATTTAGCTTCTCAATTTGAAAATAAGAAATTGAAGACACCGACAGGTGCGCGCAGATGTGACATTTTGGGTACGTTATAATAATATTTTATATAATTATTTCACATATGAATTATCGAAAAATAGTAATAACTAATAATTTGGAAAATCCAAAAGTGCACGCCTCATAATTTTTTTTTAATAAATATTTATTAATTATTATTTTTGTTTATTTAATAACAATTAAACCACATCGAATCAGACCCTGAAAAATGAAAGGGTTCTATTCCTGAGCATACTCAAGCGTAAGAGAAAAAAAAAGACTCGATTAGTAAAGTATTTCGGTCGCTATCGTGTTAACAAGAAAAAGGATCCGCACATACAGACACACGGACGTCCAAGACAGAACTTTTTTAAACTGTTTTTTAACTAGTTTAAATAACAAAAATGACATCAAAAATATCATGAACGTTAAAAATAGTGTTTTTTCTTAATATGTGTGTGTATGTATTATCTTACAAGTGCAATGTATGATACATAAAGACATTTTAAGTTTGAAAAATCAGATGTTTTGCGCGAAGTGACAGTAGTACCCACCTCAACGCTTCGCTTATGAGGCGTGCAATAACGTTGTTCTCGTAATGTATCTTACGAAAAAAATACAAATTTCGTCGAAAATATGCAATAGAGGTGAGGTTTTATTATAAATTCGAGTTTTTTCTTGATAATTTAACGATAATAATGAAAATTGATAAAACAAGCAATACAAATTGTTACAAATATCATAACATATTTTTGACGTGACAACGTCTTATAATTCGATAGCCGGCTGCACGCACGAAAAAACATGACTCATGCGGCGTTACCTCGCTCTGAGGCGTTCCATGTAAGGCTTGAAGTGCAAGCGAGAGCGCGGAACGAGCGACAAAGAAGCACAATCGGCCGTTGTCACGTTCAACTATCGTCAGTAAACCGACTTTACAGACAACCAATTTTTTTGGTATAAATTTCATCAATCATCAATATCATCATCATCATCATCAATACATAATATTTAAAAAAAAAATCGAAGTGTCTAGTCGTCCGCTAAACGGATGAATAAAATAATTATTAGTCGTCCGATTACCGGATGAATAAAATAATTTAATCGTCCGATTACCGGATGAATAAAATAATTTAATCGTCCGATTATTCGGATTACTAGATAACCTTTTAACACTAAAGCTAGTTAGTTGGGTTGGACTAAAGCAAAGGGGCGCAGGACTTAGAAAATTTTTGATGGAGTTGGTGTCATTATAACACCTATTTATTATTGTTTTATCGTAAAGATTACGCTAATATAAGCATGTTTTATAGGGACAACTTTTCTCTAAAATCAAAAATGGCCGAGATATTCGCCCTCAATTCGTCAGGTTAGGTTTAGGTTAGGTTAGCCTTTAGGTTAGGTTAGGTTAGGTGTCTTAAAAAAAAACTACACAGAAATAGGAGCCCCGCGAAGCGGGGCTCCGTGGACGCGCAAAAAAAAATCAAGTTTAGGTTAGGTTAGCCGTTAGGTTAGGTTAGGTTAGGTTTCTTAAAAAAAAAACTACACAGAAATAGGAGCCCCGCGAAGCGGGGCTCCGTCGACGCGCAAAAAAAAATCAAGTTCAGGTTAGGTTAGCCGTTAGGTTAGGTTAGGTTAGGTTTCTTAAAAAAAAAACTACAATTTCTGGCCACGAAATTTATAATCATAATATAATATATTAGCTGTTTCGTTTCTCTTTTCTCAGAAAATTCGAAAAAAAATTCGGCTATTCAACAACAAAAATAGTAAGGTTAGGTTAGGTATAAAACATAGGCAAGATATATTCGTATAATTTTTAAATACAAAGTAACAAGTACCAAGTAATTAGTATTTAGCTTCTCAATTTGAAAATAAGAAATTGAAGACACCGACAGCGCGCGTGGTTCTTGTATGACTTTCTGCAAACGGTGCGCGCAGATGTGACATTTTGGGTACGTTATAATAATATTTTATATAAATCGATAGCCGGCATATCACCATCTCTTGCCAACCAGTTGCCAGCATGCGAGCTTAGCCAAGTCTTTCAAAATTCTCATTCTTATCCTAAATTATCTACATAAAGAAATACACAATTTTGTATCGTAAATGACAAGTTAATACCTAACCACAGAGGCACACAATGCTTATGTACTATAGATACAGCTAGATATTGAATATGATATTATAATATATTGTTAGACGTAACTTTTGATTTAATATTTTTGTGGATGAATAGTTGTCAATATAGCTGTCACTGTCACCTGTCAGAACATGCTTAGCTGTCGAATACTATAAATTGCCACTTTCCTTTGACTCGTGGCGCAATCGTACGGATCGTGCCTAGGGGCTCGGACGTTGTTTATACGACGTTTGACCCAACTACCTTCACTTTGCTAATAGTCGTTGACTTGCTGCGATTTGTTAATCAATTAGGTAGCTGTGTAGAATCGCAGTACATTCTAATTACATTTCAAACTAATATTTAACCCGGTCTCGTCATCCTGATTCCCAAGCAAGGCAAGAACATAATGCTGCCTGAGAGCTATCGCCCCATCACTCTTCTGTCCTCTATCTCGAAAGTCTTTGAGAAACTACTGTTGCTGCACATTACGCCCCACCTTCAGCCACGCGACGAACAGTTCGGTTTCCGCGCCGAACACTCCACCACTTTACAAGTGACGAGAGTACTGCACCACCTCGCTACCGCCTATAACAAGCGAGAACAATCAGTTGCAGTATTCCTTGATATGGAGAAGGCGTTCGATCGCGTCTGGCACACCGGACTCATCTACAAGCTGTCCACGTCCACTACTCCACGTCGAGTAGTTAAGACTGTGGCCACCTTCCTGCAAGACAGGCGTTTTCAAGTGGCGGTTGAAGATGCTTTGTCCTCAGAGCGCCCCATCCGAGCCGGTGTGCCCCAGGGAAGCTGCCTGTCGCCCGTCTGCTATAGCAGATACACGGACGACATTCCAGTCGCCGGCGGAGCCATTTTAGCGTTGTATGCCGACGACGCTGCGTTCATTACCACCTCGCTGAACGCCAAGCACGCATCGGTAAAGATGCAGCGAGCACTGGATGCACTTCCCTCATGGCTGGAGGACTGGAGACTCAAGGTCAACGTGGGTAAAACTCAGGCGATTTCCATCGGGCGGGCGCGCCTTTTGCCGCCCCCGGTGTCTCTCATGGGCGAGAACGTCGAATGGTCACCGACGGCCAAGTACCTCGGTGTGACCATTGACAAGACACTCTCGATGCGGCCCCATGTGAAAAACGTGGTCGCCCAGACGCGCGCTGTGCGGAATATACTCCGCCCCATGCTGGCGTCTCACCTGCCTCTCCGTACGAAGCTGTGCATATACAAGGCGTACATTCGCACGCGACTTACCTACGCGGCCCCTGCGTGGTTCGCGCTGACCAACGAGACGGACCGCAAGTCTCTGCGAGCGCAGCAGTCGCTAGCGCTCCGCACCATCTCCGGAGCACCACGCTTCGTACGGAATCAGGTCATCTCCAGGGACCTGCGCATGGAGAGCCTGGACGACTTCGTTCGCCGCCTGAGTTCCTCAATGTTCGCGCGCGCCGACGGAGCGCGATCCCAGCATTTGCACGGCATCGCGCCATACCATCGACGACCGCCGGACAAAAGAGGCCTACCACGTGACCTAATCTCCTAGGACACGACCGCTTCCTCGCCGCTGGCTGACGGGCGCTTACCGGCACTCTGCTGGCGAGCTCGACCTCGCTGAGCGGCGGGTGAAACACACACGGACATTCCCCCCTGCAGCAGGTCGCAGATCGCTCGCGATACCCCGCGGACTCGATCGCACTGCAGCAGGATACCTCCCGGACATGACACCTTGGACCATCCGGTCCCACCCAGTGCCCCGCCTGTAGTAGCAGGCGGCGTTGCTATCACTGAAAGGGGCCATCGCCCCGAACAGTTACCCCGAAGCCTGTGAAGGCTTGCGTGGAAGACCCGAGTAAAAAAAACCCGGTCTCGCGTGTAATTTCTATTATCAGAATTGGGATAGAATTCAAGCCCACTATTTTTAAATGTGTTTATGTTTACGTAGTTTTGTAACTGGCATTTGTATTTTTTTTTCGTGCGTTGTGTAAAGTAAAAGTTTGTTACGTGGATTATTGTAACGGGAATGTAGTCCATCGAAGAAATTGTGTGTGCTATCTGGGCTGCGGTCCAGTATTTGTAATAAAAACCTCTCAGTTCACAGGTAAATTAGATTCAGGGATGCGAGGGCCCTACGAAGTAGTGAACATCCTGCCTAGTGGTCGATACGAGTTGAAACTCGTTGTGGTGACTACGGAAAGAAGACTCAAGCCGCGGCACAGCATAATATGGTGCCCTGGCGTGGCGAGTGGTGTCCCGAAGCATGTGCCGAATTTTTTTGACGATGAGTGTTATTGGCTCGTAGTGATTCAAATCGCTAGTCGAACCCTGGCGTTGAGGTATTGTCTAGTCGCTGACGTATCGTAGTGATGTATTTCACTAGTCGTACGAGCGTAGATATACCGTCAAGTCGCCGTCTGTATGTCCGTAGTGAGTTGTCTCGCTAGTCGGATTTGAGCGTTGAGGTATTGTCTAGTCGCTGACGTATCGTAGTGATGTATTTCACTAGTCGTACGAGCGTAGATACACCGTCAAGTCGCCGTCTGTATGTCCGTAGTGAGTTGACTCGCTAGTCGGATTTGAGCATTGAGGTATTGTCTAGTCGCTGTTTTACTAACGAGTGCGTAGAAAAGTATGGTCAGTGTGGCCGAGGCAGTGTGTTTTTGAAATCCCGAGATGAACTACCGTTGTATTGTAATACGAAAAAAGGCGTACGAGGACGTACGTTTGTCAGTATGGCCGTGTTAGACGTAACTTTTGATTTAATATTTTTGTGGATGAATAGTTGTCAATATAGCTGTCACTGTCACCTGTCAGAACATGCTTAGCTGTCGAATACTATAAATTGCCACTTTCCTTTGACTCGTGGCGCAATCGTACGGATCGTGCCTAGGGGCTCGGACGTTGTTTATACGACGTTTGACCCAACTACCTTCACTTTGCTAATAGTCGTTGACTTGCTGCGATTTGTTAATCAATTAGGTAGCTGTGTAGAATCGCAGTACATTCTAATTACATTTCAAACTAATATTTAACCCGGTCTCGCGTGTAATTTCTATTAATATATTTATGTACAGACAACAAAAACATACACGTGACAAAATTTTCGAATCAATTAACGTCAACTATTTTATTTTATAGTGCAATAAATTTATTACTACTGATAAATAATAATATTTAATAGACAAACAATGTATGTGTGTTTTACACACATACATTGTTTGTCTTTGCCTTTTTCAATCAACCTCCAAAAATATAGGTTCACAATTTGTAGATATGTTTTAATCATCCTGATTTAAAGGTTTATCGAAAATACAATAAAATCTAGAATCTGATATATGATGACTTACAAGTGTAATGAATTAACATTAACTCTTAAAACTAGACACTTATATTTTCTAAAGCGATAAACTCAAACTATGCTACAAAATTTATAATTTCTCAATCAAAACCTTGAAAACAGGATGATTGTGATGTGAAAAAGGCTTTTCTTAGTGTAATAAAATTTTGACAAGTATACATTTTTGTACCTTAATACTTGATACCAATGATTTCCTAGGCTAATACTATAGGCGGCCATCCGACCTCGCATACTGTGACCAGAGTCGGTACTTATATACTATTTATTTACAATTTTTCCAAATATTTATGTTCCGCTTTTACATGTTACAACAATTCGCTTTCCTCACGGCTGAATGCTGACATAACTTCTGAGACAAATTTCAAAATCCAACAACATTGGACAGCAAATTGTTTTTCATGATAAAAACGGAACATGTGTGAACTGAAATTACTAAAAAAATGCCATTTTTACATTTGATTATTAAATACTTGAAAAATATTCTAAGAGATGTGCCAAGCTAGAGTATTAGCTGCTCATAAAAATTACAATGTCAAGTGATTAGTATGTCAAAAGATAACATAAAAGACCTAATTATACATAACCTAGGTTCTGCCAGTATTTGTATTCATAATTAAGTTAATTTTCTACACACAACTAATAGAAACCTTAAGGCCAAACATACTAAATTCAATTTAAAGTGAATGCAAAATTGGTTCCAACACGCTTTCGATTTTTTTTTTAACTATTTAGCCTCAACAATTGAGAAATATTTCGGTCACAATAATTATTGTATAAGATACTTATATCTAAGAAGCGACTAGAACTAAAAATACGACAAAACCAATCCTGAATTGTCATAAAACTAAAATGTATTCTTCCAAGTATAATACAGTAACTTATTGCTTAGAAAATCATAAAATTTCACGTTGAGTCTATATATTTTATTTCGTTATTGTTGTTTTTTTTAATCTGTGTACATCAAATGAAACCTACGTCATCTAGTGAGTAAGAGAGTGAAGAATGTAATTACTTTTGTGACTGTATGAATTGTATTGATTGATGTATCGGTTCATTCGTTCTTGCTCATTGTCATTAAAGATACTTGCCTCTTGTTCGCAATCTGATATACACGTAACACGTTGTTTTATTTTATTAATAGGTTATGGGCCCAGAACCATATAATTAGTTATCAAAAGTTGTAAAGTTATAGTTTTTTAGTTAGCATCAGTGATTAGAGAGTGATTGCGTCATATATCACGGTAAAAAAAAATTTTTCATCCCTGTTGCACGTGGCGCGGCGTTGTGGTGTGATCAACAGATATGGCTTCAAGTACAAATTCCTTTATTGCAAATGTGCCGAAACTAAAAGGCCGAGAAAATTATAGCGAGTGGGCGTTTGCCGCTGAAAACCTATTAGTACTTGAAGGAAAATCAAAATTTGTCAAGCTTGAGGGAACCGGCGACGCCATTACGGAAGACGCTATGACGAAAGCCAAGTTGATTCTAACCATAGATCCTTCGTTATATGTACACATTAAAGATGCTAAGACTACTAAACAACTATGGCAGAAATTACAGCAGATGTTTGATGACGCGGGCTTTTCGAGAAGAATCATGTTATTGAGAAATTTAATTTCAATACGTCTCGAAACATCGGATTCAATGACAAGTTATATTACTCAAATAATAGAAACCGGGCAGAAATTATCTAGAACGGGTTTTGTGGTGAATGATGAATGGATTGGTTGTTTAATGTTGGCAGGATTGCCTGAAAAATATTTTCCAATGCTCATGGCCATTGAACATTCAGGGATCGCCATTACGGCGGATGTTGTAAAATCCAAGTTATTAGATTTGTCCGGGAATGATGATTCGGCGGAAACTACAGCGTTGTACACTAGAGGGCGTCGACATATCGATCAAAGATCAAAATCATTCAGTAAGATTGGAAACACGTTCAACAAAGATGGCGATACGTCAAATTGTTATCGTTGTAAACAGATTGGGCACTATAAAAATCAGTGTACACAAGTGAAAGGTGCGATGACAAACAACTTAAATTGTTTTTCTGCATTATTTTTACGGGAAAACTTCAAGAAAGATGATTGGTACTTAGATTCAGGCGCAAGTGTGCATATAACCTCGAACGTGAACAATATTCGGAATCCATCAGAAAACACGAGTATAAAGGAAATTACAGCGGCTAACAATGGAGTGATGGCTGTATTATGCTCGGGTGATGTTGATATTGTTACGATTACGTCGAAAAGCAGATATAATATCACAGTGAAAGACGTGTTATGTGTGCCAAGTATTGCAACGAATTTATTATCTGTTAGTAAATTAATTGAAAATGGAAACAGAGTGGACTTCAAAAAAAATCATTGCTATATCTACAACAGTAAAAATCAGATGATAGGAGAGGCAAGGCTAGTCGATGGTGTCTATAAACTTATTGTAGAAAATAAACACAGCTGTTGGCTCTCAACGACTGTCAGTGGAAAAGGTGAGTTGTGGCATCGAAGGATGGGCCACTTAAACAGTAAAGACCTCACCAAAATGAAAGATGGTGCAGTTGTGGGCATTGACTTTAATGACAAAGCTGTTGTTGATAAAAGTTCGTGCGTTGTGTGTTGCCAAGGGAAGCAGTCACGATTACCGTTTAACCATGTTGGTACCAGAAGTAGTGAAGTACTTAACATCATTCATGCAGATGTGTGTGGACCTATGGAGGTGAATTCAATTGGAGGCTGCAGGTATTTTTTAATCTTTGTTGATGATTACACATGCATGACTTTTGTCTATTTCTTGAAAGCTAAGAACGAAGCACTTAAATATTTTAAAGATTTTAAAGCTTTAGTTGAAAATCAACAGAATAAGCGGATTAAAATATTTAGAACTGATAACGGTCTGGAATTTTGTAATACATTGTTTGATAGTTACTTGGCAGAAGCTGGTATACTTCATCAGAAAACTAATATCTATACTCCAGAACAGAATGCTATCAGTGAACGTATGAACAGAACTCTAGTAGAAAGGGCTCGTTGCATGTTGTTTGATGCCAAACTAGACAAAAAGTTCTGGGCTGAAGCGGTAAACACAGCCGTGTACCTTAGAAATAGGTCACCAGCTTCGGGCTTACAAGACTTGACACCAATTGAACTTTGGACTAATAAGAAACCTAATCTTAGTCACATTCGTATTTTCGGGAGCCAGGCCATGGTGCACATTCCAAAGGAAAAGCGATTAAAGTGGGATATTAAATCTAAACCACATATACTGGTTGGTTATTCTGAAAATGTGAAAGGGTATAGGATTTATGACCCAGTTAAGAAATGTGTGACAGTAAGCAGGGATGTCATAATTCAAGAAAACTTAAAAAGTAACATGAATGAAACCATATCAGTTTCAGTGGGGGAAATCTCAGAAATAAAGGAAGAAAAGAAAGACATGGATGGATTCAAATGAAAAAACATAATCATATTATAATTTAATATGAAATTATCATGAAATGATATTTTTAAGTTTTATGCTGGGAATAATATTATTATTTAATAGGTATTTAGGTACCTTAAGTTGCTATTTATACTCTAATCTAGATTAGGCACCATATTTTAATTATTGAGTTTCATCTAGCAAAAGTTGAAAGGAACAGATATTATTATGTATTCTAAATCATTCTTATTATAGGTATTTTTACAAACATTTCCCTACGAATCCCTAAACTCGCATTGTACGTTTATTCGTATTATTATTGAAGTTTTTAAGTAATTTTAAATAAATTTTTGTTAGTCGCTTGTTTCATCTTTCGGTGTCAAGTTGCTATCGTTTGCGTTTTCTGTGTTTCATCTGTGAGTTTCTGAGTCGGTAATGTCGTATTATACGAACGCGGAGTATTACAATATGATTATGTGTGTGGGTGCAGAGGATGGTAATCAGCTCGCTGCAGCTCGAGATTTATATCGGCAGCGATACAGAGACGGAAGAGAAGCACATCACCAGCGGAATTTACCGTCCTATAATTGTTTTCGAGCGTATTTTTGTTCGCTTCAGTGGTACCTAATTGGTAAAACTATGTTATGACAATTCAAAAGTGCTTCTAGAAGAATAAATGTTTGAGTTTAAGTACCGGTGCTTTATTATGTTGTGAAGTGAAGTGTGTGATAGGTACCTACTGCATGTTGTTTGCTGAAATTTCTACAAGTTGGTATGTACCTTATTTCAATATCATTGTACAAAAATAATTGATACGCATGTATCTAAATAAAAAAATTAAGTAAAGATTAAAATATGATTAAGTATTAAAAGGGAGCAGGTCAGAAGGGGATGGTACTAAGTAATTTTTCGTTTCTTTTTGGTATAAAATATAAATAAACGATAGTGTACTTGTGTATTTGTCTCGTATACTCTAAAAAATATTATCCAAACAGTAGGTATTTATTTTCGAGGTTCGAGGTTAAGCATAGCGTTCGAGGTCAATGACCGCTTATGTATAAGGCTCGCGAGTATGATCCGCGTAGTTAGGGTTACGAACACGAAGTTTATTGAAAAGTTTTGAGATAATTTTTCCTGCACGACCGGAATTTTATAAATATTTTTTACAGCATCAGAAGGTTAAACACTATATGCTCCATTAGGCATACGATAGCACATCCGTGACACCCTGTATATAATATATAGTTCCGACAATATTGTAACTTTTGTCGATCTGTTGAAAAAAAATGTAGTTTTTTAAAAATAAGAGTATTTTTAACTAAAACAACAACACCGCCGTATCCGTCAGTTCTATCATCCCTCAAACAAATGTCAAGGTAACCAGGGAATAGGGATACGAAATTACGAAAATTTAAATATGGTTTTAACTGTGGTTTTAACCAAGTCTCGTTTAGTGAGATTACTATTGGATTATATTTAGGTATTAATGATATGGAACAACTCTGATTTTTTAGGAAGAATGCTCCTGCAATTCCAGTGTATTATGTTCGAAGCCATTGTTATGAATTGTGTTACTAATCATTTTATTAAGTAATGCAACGTTGGACGGTCTTAATGTTTTACTCTGTTTTAATAAATTTATTAATGCAACTATAATTTCCATTAATTCACAATTTTGTGTATCACTAGACTGAGATTTGTAGGTATGCACAACCATTGTCAGGTGTAGGCATTTGGCACTCTTTAATAATCTCTCACGCATCCTACTATAACATACTGATTTAGTTACGAGCAAATAATGTACGTAGGACGCGTGAAGCTTTAAGCAAAGCCTCATGACTCATGAGCAGCTCTATCATAGCCTTGACTACTTTTAGGAGGAGAGCGTTGTTTTTTAAAAACAGTCTTTTTATAAGAGGTATTTAAATTATTAGCATTCTGTAATGGATGTTTTGGTGAGACTTGCAATGTTGAAGTGGTGAGCACTTCAGCATAAGGTTTTTTTGATTGTGGGTGTAATTTCAGTGCCTCTCCATATGACAAGTTCTTTTGAGCCATAGTATGTTTAATTTGTTTTTGGCGATTATATTCAGGACAGTTTTTATTATTTGCAAAATGGAAACCAGAGCACATTATACACGATGCACCATCCTCTTCAACAGAGCAAGTTTCACCACTATGATCCTGCCCACATTTGTAGCAACGGGGCTTGGATCTACAAATCGATTTTGTGTGACCATACCTACAGCAATTATAACATTGAATGGTTGGAAATATGTATAGCTCCACAGGTAAGGAATTAAAGCATATGAATATTCTAGATGGTAGTGTTTGCCCATCAAAAGTTAATATAACTGACTGTGAAGGCTTCCATGTAACTGCACCATCAACAGTAACTTTATAATTGATTCTGCGCACTTTAATTATAGAGCCACATCCATTAGGAACAACTATATTATCTTTAATTTCTTCAGGAGACCATTCTGATGGAATGCCTCTTACTAGCCCTATGTGCGTATTAACTATAGAGCTATTATTTATTACCTTACCTAATACCTATAGGTATGTTATAGCTAATTACTGCTGGGCGCTGGCTGCGATTTCGTCCATGTATCTACTGAAAGGTTTCATGACATAATATGAGCACAGGAGAATTTAAATGATCGGTTCTAAGTTTGGATAAAACTTTATCTGCACGAGATGTAACTCTATTATTGCTAAAAACTTCTGCATTAAAAATTTCGCAGTTAATTGGTCTATCTAATGAAAAAATTACGTCATGCGGAGATGGGTTGTACACGGTTGTCCTCGAATTCTATCTTGAACGTTATTGACTTTAAATTTATCTGATTCCAGGATACAATTTTCAGGAACGGTTATGAGGAAGCTGCCATTAACAGTCATGAAAACAAGAAAATCCTCCGCACATACAGACACACGGACGTCCAAGACAGAACTTTTTTAAACTGTTTTTTAACTAGTTTAAATAACAAAAATGACATCAAAAATATCATGAATGTTAAAAATAGTGTTTTTTCTTAATATGTGTGTGTATGTATTATCTTACAAGTGCAATGTATGATACATAAAGACATTTTAAGTTTGAAAAATCAGATGTTTTGCGCGAAGTGACAGTAGTACCCACCTCAACGCTTCGCTTATGAGGCGTGCAAAATATGCTATATAACTAAATGATACGACATAACAACATTTGATAAAAAACAAATAAATAAATAATAATAAAAATATCAAATTAAATCTTTGTAGACTACTTTTTTAACTAAATCTAACATTTAAAGCTTAGAAGCTATTATTCGGCAAAGGATTATTCTTAAATTTTATGCTATAACAAGTTTTTCAATTATTTTCTGTATAATCATAAACACATTATCTTAACGTAGTATTATTGTTATGGGATTTATAAATATTTTATTTTAAAAATAATACACGTAATCAACGTAATACGTTCTAAAGACAGTTTATTTTTAATAAAAGATACACATAATTTACTTATAAAATACACTTAAAAGAGGATTTATAAAAAATGTACTTTGAGTATAAAGATTTAAATTGAATACCTAACATGAATGTTTTCTTTAAATTAAATAACATTATACTTGGTCTGAATTATTAGTATTTTAAATATAAGCAGTTTTTAGACTAAATCTAACATTTGAATGAGCTTTAAAGCTTTTATTACATAGAAAATTATGTTAATCTTTCAACCTGCATTATAGTAAATCAGAATCAATTTCTTAAATAAATATAAGTAGTTATTAAACTTAATTTCGTACTTGGAGATGCTTTAAAACTTCTACTACGAAAAGAATTTTTATTTATTGTTAAATTACTATGTGAACGTAAAAAAAATATAAATTGACAACTTAAATTAAAATTTCAATCTTAACACTGTTATTTTTTTAGCCTTACATACACTGTTTATAAGTGTAACCTACTGAAAATTGAAGCTTTTATAAAACGTAATTGAAAAAATAAAAAAAAATTTGTTAAATACTCTTATTCAACATTGAAAAAAAAAATCATAAGATAGAAAGATAACAATTAAATGTTAAAAAAGTAAGATAAGATGCGAATAAATCTTTCTATTGAGACAATTCTTCTTGAAGAAAGAAATGACGGGAATTTATCGAACGCACCCGAATTGTAATCGTTATCGACATAAATATCCAGCTTATATGAAAACGAAATAAATCATAACACAATACGACTATCTACAATCTGATTTTGATGACCTCAGTTGCCTTCAGATGTCACCACTTATGATTTGGATATACAAATCGAGGTGTACACACGTGAGCATTAATACCTGGGTTTAAAATTTTTTTTTTCTTACTCTTATCTACTCTACAAAAATATGAAGTTCAGGGCAAAATTTTGTATTGGCAAAACTGGACCGGAATAAAGCGTGGACTTGGCCATGCTGAAGATAAATATATTTATAATGGTTAGTAGTGTAATATTGTGACAGCTAGTAAACACAAGCCGAGGTTATAACTTGCATAATGACAATTTAAAAAAAGTTCAATAAATAAATGTAATTTTTATTCTCTACTATATTTATAAGGCGTGTAAAACTAAATTATGAGACGTGCAAAAATTTGAAAAAAAAAAATTATGAAGCGTGCAAAATAATTTCATTATCATAAAAACGCAGTTCTTGACATTTGTTTGATTCATTGATTATTTTTCGACGCTCATGGGTTTTTTAAGTCAAATCAAATTTCTTAATAATTAAATCGAAAATCGTTTTTTTATGAGTCAATAAATTTATTTTGTCTAATTTGCACTGGTTGTTTTCAAACAAGTTAATTTGTTAGAAATCCGCTAAATGCTATTGTTGAGAACTACTACTTTGGTTAATTATCCGATAAATTACTTCCGGTAAGTTGGTAAAATAAGTAATATACTCCGATAGCCAGACATTCTCGACAAAAATCTGACAATCAGTAGTTTCGGTCAAGTTGATGAAATCTGAGACCTCTGAGACTTATTCACTTATTCAAAGAAAAGGTTATTTAGGAAATTTTGGAACCGCGATATCTTTGGAACGCATAGTTCGATTTTGACGCGCTTGACGGCATTCGACGCAGGTTTTCAAGCACAAAAATATTATTTCTTACAAAAAAAAAGACGGGTTGCACTCCGGGAGTGCCGGCAGAAGTGAAAACTTGATTAAGGACGCTATTACGTATTTTTACAAAAACACGCTGTTTTAAGGTAGCATTCGGATCTGGGCGGTCGCGACCCGGCAGCCGCTGCCCCGCAGCCGCGACCGTGGTCGCGCCGTACCGCTTCGTAGGGAATTGTATGTGATAGTTACCGACGCAAGCGACCGAGCCGCGCGGCCGAGGGGCGTGGCCTGCTCGCGACTTTGGCAGCGCCGCCAGGCCGCTCCGGGAGCAGTACGGTCGCGCTGCTGGCGACGTTTACCGATGAAAACGACAAGTTTTTAGTTGAATTAATTGCTAAAAATCCACCACTTTACGATCCTCGACTCAAAACCTATAAGGATAATATAATGATAAAATAAATCGATTTTATTCCTCTTTGATGATAGTAAGACCAACATTATTTGATCGTCCTCTTCTTCGTCCTCTATCAGTCTCTTCACGAGTTCTCGCTTTCGTATATTTGACTATTATTTTGACTGAGTGCTGTTTGACTACTGCGCGTGGCAGTCGCTGCCCGGGTCGCGGACGCTGTTATCCGTAAGCTTCTGGCAGCGCCGCACAGCAGTGACAATTTTCCCGGCTGCAGGGCCGCGGCTGCCAGGTCGCGACAGCCCAGATCCGAATGCTACCTTTACGGTACCATTTTAACTTAAAGCAATTACACGTGAGAACATAGTAATAATATCTTAATTTAAAGATAATATATTCAGCTCTACGTTCATCTTATAAAAATTGTACGACGTCATACAAAATTGTCGCTGAAATAAGTTTTTCCCATCACAATAAACGCATAAAATGAAAAAAAATGGGGTCTAAAACGGTACAATTTTAGGAAAATTAAGAGCCTAGTCTATTTTCTTAACTATTGAGGGATATAATATTATAGTCCTTTATAAATGGTGTAATTTTTATGAATCTAAATCAAAATTTTATTTCAATTATGAGCTAAATTAAAAATACTTGTCGATTTCTTCATACATTTTGTTCTCGCGGTTCGTCAGACCACGCTCAGAAGCGCTCTTGGAAGGACGGGTGTATCGCTCGGCGCTCCTCGTGCCAAAAATAAAAACGAAATAAAAAAGATTATTGTGCGTGCACTGTCTTTTTCGTGATTTGAAATATTTGATACTATAAAAGAGTAAACTGTATAAGTTTCATATTCCAATTATTTGTAATTTAAAATTATGTTTTAAAAATTACCTTGCCTGAGATCCTCTTTTTTATGGGTTGTTGAATAGATTGGTGGGGTAAAACAATTCAAGATGGCGTCGACGAAAATTTGACTTTTTTTCGTGATGGGTGTCATTTTCATAGTTTTTGGGGTAGCTATTAACGAATATGAGGTCAAAACTGAAATCCAAGATGGCGCCGACGAAAATTGTACATCTTTTCGTCATGGGTGTCATTTTCATGGTTTTTGGGGTAGCTATTAACCAATATGAGGTCAAAACTAAAATCCAAGATGGCGCCGACGAAAAATTTGACATCTTTTCGTCATGGGTGACATTTTCATGGTTTTGGGGTAGCTATTAACGAATATGAGGTCAAAACTATAATCCAAGATGGCGCTGACGAAAATTTGACTTTTTTTCGTGATGGGTGTCATTTTCATGGTTTTTGGGGTAGCTATTAACGAATATGAGGTCAAAATTATAATCCAAGATGGCGCCGACGAAAATTTTACATCTTTTCGTCATGGGTGTTATTTTCATGGTTTTTGGGGTAGCTATTAACGAATATGAGGCCAAAACTATAATCCAAGATGGCGCTGACGAAAATTTGACTTTTTTCGTGATGGGTGTCATTTTCATGGTTTTTGAGGTAGCTATTAACGAATATGAGGTCAAAACTAAAATCCAAGATTGTCGTCGAATTTCAAGATCGCGTCATGGTAATACTGTCGCGTTATGGAGCAAGGCGGCGATTTTGGTATCTATGAATCTCGCCAAAGAAGTTTCACTCCTGACACGTTTTCTCGGCACACACGTTCTTTTTTATTTTATTCTCTTCGTTTAAATGTTTTAGATAAACTTTATTTTAAATAAAGTTTAGCGAATATATTCAAAGTTAATAATATCTGTCAGAATATTAACATGATTGCCACAGAGTTGCGTTTTATATTACATTTCTAAATAATTATGTATTTCAATGTTCTTTAAAATAGTGTTCTTTAAAATTGTTTTTTTAAGACTTTCTACAAAACTGTAGTTGTTAACGTTTTTGTTATTTTATTTAAGTTTACTTTAAAGGAGTAAGAAAAATATACCTAATTATCGACGGTTACATTGGGGATTTGGTAATAGCTGTCTCAAAAACCTTGAAAATGACACCCATGATGAAAAGATGTAAAATTTTCGTCGGCGCCATCTTCGATTTTAGTTTTGACCTCATATTGGTTAATAGCTACCCCAAAAACCATGAAAATGACACCCGTGTCGAAAAGATGTAAAATTTTCGTCGGCGCCATATTGAATTTTAGTTTTGACCTCATATTGGTTAATAGATACCCCAATAACCATGAAAATGACACCCATGACGAAAATATGTAAAATTTTCGTCGGCGCCATCTTGGATTTTAGTTTTGACCTCATATTGGTTAATAGCTACCCCAATAACCATGAAAATGACACCCATGACGAAAATGTGTAAAATTTTCGTCGGCGCCATCTTGAATTTTAATTTTGACCTCATATTGTTTAATAGCTACCCCAAAAACCATGAAAATGACACCCATGACGAAAAGATGTAAATTTTTGTCGGCGCCATCTTGGATTTTAGTTTTGACCTCATATTCGTTAATAGCTACCCCAAAAACCATGAAAATGACACCCATCACGAAAAAAAGTCAAATTTTCATCAGCGCCATCTTGGATTATAGTTTTGACCTCATATTCGTTAATAGCTACCCCAAAAACCATGAAAATGACACCCATGACGAAAAGATTTCAAATTTTCGTCGGCGCCATCTTGGATTTTAGTTTTGACCTCATATTGGTTAATAGCTACCCCAAAAACCACCCACATTTGCAAATGTGTTTGCTACTTAGGAAAAGTTCAGATTTAAAGATATAAGTAGGTAATGTCGCTCATTTGCGACAAGAACGTGTTAACGAGCATATGTATCGTTATGGAATAATGATACAGTAGAATCCGTCGCATCGCGCTCTACTTGCTGCTAAAACGCGATATTTCTAGCTCCAAAAATGACCGAGCTATGAGGGAAAAGGTCGGCGACTATCGGTTTAGCGAAATCTCTTTTTGCTCTTGAATTTAATGCAAGAACGGTTTAAGTCAGTTGTCGCTGCTCCCTTGAGAAGGAAACTGCTGCCCGATTGCGGTAAAAACGTAACAGCTTATTGTATCACGGTTTTGCTGAAAGGTAAGTACAGCTTTTTGTTTTTTTACTGATTTATATTTGCAGCTATAACGGGACATTTGTATGTGGGTCATTATTGTAGTAAAAATAGTATTCGCATGCTACGGTTTACATAGGATTGTCCCGTTGTTGCTGAAATAAACAATGTTTTTTGTTGGTTAATTTAAGATGTTCCGTTACAGTTGATAATAAAAGTACAAAATGTTTGGTATTTATGTTGGTTATCTCAAGTTAACACATTCTTGATAAAAAATAATACATTTTTACAACGAATACGCTACAATGTTGCATTATAAATGATAAAAATGTTGTCTGATTACTTAATTTATTTTTCAGATGGAATCATGGTCTAGGAAGCTTGTAAATCTTGTACGAGAAAATATTCATTATTTTATTTTACATTCACTTAAGTTAGAAAAACGAAAAGATCATACCGATTCTCGAAATACAAATGAATTAAACAATCAATTTATTTTATAGCATAAACGAGTAAAAAATACCACTGAATAAAGAAAAATGAAAAAAAAAATATTACAAATCAGTTAAAAAATGCAAGACAGTCCTACGAATCGAAAGCATCACAAAAAAAACTGTGCCTCCCCGTCAACTAAAAGAGAATCCTGCAAGGAAACCTGCATTTTCAAGTGTAAATTTTTTTTTCCGAAGAACAACACCGTGAAATACTGAAAGATTACTGGAATTTAGGAGAGATCAAGAAGCTGTCTCGAGACAAGAACCTGTGATTTGTTTTGCTAATATGTTTATTTGATTTATGTATGACCGGGACCCGCAATAAAGATTAGTTTCCTAATATTACTGAGATAAGCAAAATATAAAACAAAGTCGTTTTTCCCGGCCGAATGCTTGCCGTTTTGCAATTTTGATGCAGTTTTTGTTAACAGATAAAGTGATTGAAGAGGAAGGTTTATATGTATATTGTATAATAGCATCCATAAATAGGTGAATGAACTGTTATTTTTGACGTTTCTAATGTGATGTTGTAAATAATTACATTATTTTCCGCCTGCATTGCAAACGCATTCTGAACCCTACGAGATTTATCAAAATAATTTACCTACTAAGTATTTAACACATGAAAAAGTCTTCAGAAAAATCGATGGTATCAGGATTGCACCCGTGCGAATTCGGGGCGGGTCGTAATATTATAATTGCCAACGTTTGTGAGTAAAAGTAAAACAAAAAATATTAATGTCTGGTTATAATTGTAATTTTTTTTTAAATGTGTATATTACTTGTATTTCAGAGAAAGTTACACAATAATTTCGCAAAAATATCTTTCATTTTGTAAAACAAAGTACAAAAATAAAAAGATTTCTACTACGGTAACACGTTTTAATTAAAATTTCCAATACATTTAGATTACTGATTATCAATAAAACGTAACAATACGACATAACTTGTAAAGTTTTAGATTTTTATTCAATTTTTCTTTCAAGAAAAATGATACATATCTTTATCATTTTTCTTGAAAGAACGCAATACTGTTTCGTTTGTAACGCAATACTGCACACTTTTTACAAGAAAAACGCAACAAGAAGGGCCCTTTCTGAAATAAATAATCATAATAAATTTAATAACCGACTTATTGTTCGGAATACAATTTGATTCAAAAAAACGAGAACGTTTTAATATGTTGTATTGAGCTGAATAGTCTAAGCATAATAATTAAAAAGTTACAGGAATTTTAAACTTTCAAATGCGTTTTCCCAACAATTGAGATTTTGACTTTGTCACGTTATAGAAGCAAATGAGCGATGTGACGAATTTAATTTATTTCATTCCGACTGTTTCTCGGAATAACATACATTTACTAAGAATTGCATACAATGCCGGTTTTAATATATTGCCGGTAACATAATATTATGTATGATAATAATTCTTAAAAAAGTATTTTATACATTTCTTAAAAAGCTTCGATATTGTATACAATAATACAATTCATATTCAAATTGTTGTAAAATAGTCACACTTTTTTAAGTTGGTTGAATACACTAAAATACTTATAAGGATCGTACCTACTAATAAAAGTAACTAAATGAATTTTTAAAGTTCCCAGTAATCTTCTGGAATCAATTTCAATAAAAATATAAAAATTCACTTCAAAAAAAAAAAAAAAACATCCGTCTTACGCTTTTTCGATCAGCCACGCAGTGCCGTCTTTAAGGCAGGGCCCGCAGGGCCCTGGCCCGAGGCCCCGAGGTAGGCAGGGGCCCCACAATTCTGAAAATTTTCGATATACAACAACAAATTTTATAACATAATAAGAAAAATATCAAATCACACACTTGGTAAAATAGAAACAAGATTTAGAAAATTTGTTTAAAAATTTATTTTTGCACTCAAATAACAGTTATTATATACAGCTTAAAAAACTTTTTTTCTCGATTTCTTCGCAGCAAAATTAGATATGAGTTCATCAAAATCAATCGATTTTAATAAGTCCGATTCTATACTCATTAAACTTAGATGATTCAATCGTGACTGTGACATTGTGCTTCGATGATCGGATTTTATCAACTTTAATCTAGAAAATGATCGTTCACCAGCACAATTGGTGATCATTAGGGTAAGGAATATTCGGAGACTTATTTCAATATTTGGGAATGTAGACGTCAGAAATTCTTTCTTCAGTTGCAAGTATAGATCAGGAATAAATAATTCTTCGTTCTTTCGTGTATCACGAAGATAATGTTTATAATGTAAACATTCTGATATTAAATTTTCTGCAGAAATGTCTTGATCATATTTTCTGGCAAGCTTTTCGCAGCATTCTTTTATTCCTTCGTATGTCATGTTTGGTAGAGCAGTAAAAAACTTGAAGTTATCATTCACCGTTTCGTAAGCAGTTTTTCTGGTTTTCAAATTGGAACAAAGTGAATCGATTATCGGATAAAAAATCTCTATTTTGAGCTTTTCATCTCCAGTAAATTGTGTATGTTCACTCTCTCCTTCAAAGCGAGTAAGTTTTACGCTTCTTCTTCGATTTCTTGGCTCAGATGTAGATTCACTTTCGCAGATATCAGTAAAGCTTTTTGCTTTTTCTAAAAACTCATCGAATTTATCCCTGATATCCAATAAATACAATTCTAAGGAATTTAAAAGACTGCATGCTATATACAAATCCATATTTTCTTTTTGTAAATTTTTAGATGTATCATTAATACGTGTCAAGATTTCGTGCCATACCACAGTTATAAAGACATTTTCAAATTTTGTAATTTGCTTTAAAATGGTCTTAGCTTCAAGTCTAGTCTCGTTAGACTGCGTATCATCCTTTGATAAATCATCTAGAGCTTTCGTAATATCTGTATGATCTGTGAAAAGAGCGATGATTGCATCAGCTCGGGCTGACCATCGAGTAGCGGATAAAGATTTAACGACTTTTTTTTTCGTTCCTAAATATGACAATAGTTTTTGCCATCTATAAGTCGATCCTGATAAAAATGTGTACAAATTTTGTACGATATAGAAATACTTAACGACTGCATTAACACATTCAGCTGCCTTAACGCCGACTAAATTTAACGAGTGCCCGGCACAAGGAATATAATCAGCATACTTATTGATTTCCCTTATCCTGGTTTGCAGTCCTGAATAGCGTCCAGACATATTCGATGCGTTGTCATAAGATTGACCTCTACAGTCATTTATATCAATATCATTATCTTTAAAAAATTTGACTACAACCTCTGTTAAATATTCGGCATTATGACCTTCTATAGGAACGAACATTAAAAAACGTTCGATAGGCCCCTGATCGGTAACGTAGCGCACGGTGAACGTTAATTGATCTAGATGAGTGATGTCCGGCGTAGAATCCACAGAAAAAGAATAATATTTTGCCTTCTTCAACTCACTTATAATGCAAGCAAGAACTTTTTCCCCCATAAGGCCTATAAATTCCTCACAAATATTAGCTGATAAGTATGATGTTACTCCATGTCCTTTATTTCCGTAGGTATTAATGTGCTCTTTAAGGAAAGGGTCATATTCGCTCAGTAATTCTAAAATACCTAAGTAATTGCCATTTTGACTAGATCCGAATCGTTCGTTCTCCCCTCGAAAAGCGAGACCTCGTGAAGCAAGAAACTTTATAGTGTCAGTTATTCGACGTAATACTTGAATCCAATAATTTTTCTCATTTTTTTGTTGAATCGTTAATGCATTTTCTAAACTACCAGTTTCTCTTCTCCGTTTAGAATAAATAGTTAAAGTTTGTTTATGAGCTTTGCTTTGCTCATGCTCCGTAATTCGCTCTGGGTGTTTCCAATCATTAAATCCGTAAAATGTAAATTGATCTTTTTCAGATGAAAAAAGTCGACATACAAAGCAATATATACGTCCAGTTGATGGCGAATACGATAACCACTCACGCTCTACTATTTCATTATTTTGTAGTTTCAATTGAAATAATGATTTGTTTAGAGTTCTCACTTTTTGTTTATCTCCTTCTTGGTAAATCCGTGCAGATTTTGAGAAATCTTTATCCTTATTGCTGCATAAACCTGGATTTTTTTGCAACCAGTATAATCGTAACTTCTCGTTGATTTCGCCCCATAACGCAATATCAGTCGAATAACTTTCAATTTTTTCTGACGTGCTTCTCAATGCTGCCTCCTCTATTAAAATAAAATATATTTTTGTAAATCGCTTTTAATTGAAAAAAATATTTAAAATTATTCAGCTTTTTTAGAATCTAAATATTTACAATTTGAAACTCTTTATTTACCTTCTGTTCTATGATTTATAAGAACTTGTGTAGCTACTGATAATTCCGACTGTTCTGAAGGATTCAAATCGACTGATTCGTTTTGAATAACATTTTCCTGTAAATCAGCGGTACCTTTTGGCGTTTCATCATTTTTGCCTAATAAATAAAATGCAATGATCTTATTATCATACTGTTAGCACGGTTTGTTTCATAAATTAATTTCATAAAAATGATATTAAATCGACTTTTCATAAAAAAAACTTTTGCTACATGCGAACAACAATGAGGTTATAGGACTCAATTAATGAACTAATCACTCTTAATTCAAATAATATATAGTATTACTTACTAGTAATGTCATATTATTTTAAAAATCCAGTAATTTTTGGTAACTTGTCTATTTTCTTTTGTTCTTCTTTCGCTTTTCGTTTTTTTTTCAGCACCACTTTCATAAACACGATTCATGATTTTGATGTACTTCAAATGATTCGATAAACAATACTAAATTAACTGTTGCTACATCGCGTGAAAATCTGGTAATGAACCTGCTGGCTGTTTCACGTGTCGAAACACGGACGTTGACTATTCATTTTCTCACCAAAAACAAAAGCAAGCTTAAACAAGTTTCTTTCAAAACAATCGCGCTTCTGCTTGCGCGCAAGAGCGCGCATGCGTAAGAATCTGAATGAAGATTTTGGCGCGTTAGTTTGAATATTGTAATTGAGAAAACGTTTACATGGCATTATAAACATTACATTTAATCGTTTGTTTAAAGAAATTAAAATATACGAAAATTGTAAATTGTAAGAAATTAAATGTATGCATGGCTAAAATTACGGGTATTTAAAACAAAGCAAATAAGTTAATTGTAATGTAAAAATGAATTAAGAAATAAGTTGAAATGCCAAGTGTTCGTTTGAGAAGCCATTGAGAACTGAGGTCGATCCGGAACGACGAAATATTGTAGTCCGATCTAATACAGCGGGGACAGTTTACGGCACTTCCTCGAAGAAAAACCGATAGCCCTTGTTTATTAAACAAGATTCGGCGCAGCATCGCGCTGTAGTTATAGACTTGGTATGCAGTGGCTCGCTAACCAATGCTGTTATAGGCTATGATGTCACGGATGACGTCACTTTCATATATTTGTATATGAATAAATATAAGTATTGTTCTTTGTATAGATTATAATATATGGTTTTCATTCAATTTTATTTAAATTAGAATTGGTGGGGTATTAGTTTTTTAGATTCAAAAAATTTATTTATTGAACTCTCATATGTGGGGTGTTAAGAGACGGGGTTACGATTTAGCCTATTGCGTTATTGTAAACTGAAAAATGATAAAGTTAAAATTTAAGGATTTTCCATCCCTTACATAGGCCCCAGCCAGTACCTTGGCCCATAGCCTCGTTGATCCTAAAGACGGCACTGCAGCCACGTGTCCTGACGCGAGTTTTTTTTTTGTTTATTTAATAACAATTAAACCACATCGAATCAGACCCTGAAAAATGAAAGGGTTCTATTCCTGAGCATACTCAAGCGTAAGAGAAAAAAAAAGACTCGATTAGTAAAGTATTTCGGTCGCTATCGTGTTAACAAGAATAAAACCGGCCAAGTGCGAGTCGGGCTCGCGCACAAAGGGTTCCGTAGCAGCAAATATAATAAATTACAGTTAAATCAACCTATCTCAAAAACTATAAGAGATACTTTGATCAAACCAAAAATCGTTGAAAGAGTTAATTAGCATGCATCACCTCTATTTTTTTTAGAATTTTATACCCCGTAGTTATAAAAATAGAGGGGGGGGGACATACTTTTTACGACTTTGAGAGCTGATATCTCAAAAACCGTTCACTTTAAGAAAAATGTTTTTTAGAAAACTTTATATCATTTTAAAAGACCTTTCCATTGATACCCCACACGGGTATGTACATCGAAAAAAAAAATTTCATCCCTCAGTTACATGTATGGGGGGCCCCACCCCCAATTCTTTTTTTTACTATTTAGTGTCATATTTTTGTAGCGGTTCATACAACACATATTCCCATCAAATTTCATCACTGTAGTACTTATAGTTTCCGAGTAAATCGGCTGTGACAGACGGACAGACGGACAGACGGACAGACGGACATGACGAAACTATAAGGGTTCCGTTTTTGCCATTTTGGCTACGGAACCCTAAAAAGGATCCGCACATACAGACACACGGACGTCCAAGACAGAACTTTTTTAAACTGTTTTTTAACTAGTTTAAATAACAAAAATGACATCAAAAATATCATGAACGTTAAAAATAGTGTTTTTTCTTAATATGTGTGTGTATGTATTATCTTACAAGTGCAATGTATGATACATAAAGACATTTTAAGTTTGAAAAATCAGATGTTTTGCGCGAAGTGACAGTAGTACCCACCTCAACGCTTCGCTTATGAGGCGTGCAAAAAAAAAAACATCCGTCTTACGCTTTTTCGATCAGCCACGTGTCCTGACGCGAGTTTTTTTTTTTTGTTTATTTAATAACAATTAAACCACATCGAATCAGACCCTGAAAAATGAAAGGGTTCTATTCCTGAGCATACTCAAGCGTAAGAGAAAAAAAAAGACTCGATTAGTAAAGTATTTCGGTCGCTATCGTGTTAACAAGAAAAAGGATCCGCACATACAGACACACGGACGTCCAAGACAGAACTTTTTTAAACTGTTTTTTAACTAGTTTAAATAACAAAAATGACATCAAAAATATCATGAACGTTAAAAATAGTGTTTTTTCTTAATATGTGTGTGTATGTATTATCTTACAAGTGCAATGTATGATACATAAAGACATTTTAAGTGTGAAAAATCAGATGTTTTGCGCGAAGTGACAGTAGTACCCACCTCAACGCTTCGCTTATGAGGCGTGCAATACATCATTAAGTACATACACAGTACACTCTTGTTCATTTCTTATGTAACGCGCGAAACGGAGCTTACGGAGCGCTCTCGATTGCGCTCCTATGAAACAAGATTCAATACATTGCCCAAATACGAAATCCAATAAGAGTGAAAGAGAAATTTCGCAACAGTCCTGCACGTGAAACAAAAGATTTACTATGGAAAAATAGCAATTTTTGGAGCGCCGCTCACACGCGACGTTGCCGACGCGACGCGTCCGCATCGCATGACAGCAGTAATTGCGCGCGACGTTGCACTCCTATATTAGAAACAAACACTATGAGTACGCTCGATAATCATTGAATTTGTTTTGAAATAGCCTGTACTTTATAATTTTTAGTGTTTAAATATTTTATAATGTGGTGCTCATTATTTTTTTGTAATAAATTATCCCGCTTACGCTATTGTATTTTCGTTGTTTTATTTCAAGTGAACACCCATACAATTTTGTCACGAGCCGCCTCTGGTCATAATGAATTTAATCTTTCCCTCGAGTGGGCTCGAGAAGGCGTGCGGATTCCCGCGACTGCTCGAGAAGTCGCTGGAATGCTCGAGAAGTCGTGGGTCTCCGTGACTCCGCGCTTCGCTGCCCTTCGCCGCTCTTTCGGTGTGAGTTGACCCTTAAGCTATAAATTGATAAGAAGCTCGCTTCTCCTTAGATAGCAAATGATTGGAATATACTCACCAAAATTTTGCGTTATATACTTAGCCACACAACTACTATTTTAATTTCACTTAAACGAAACACAATGAAAAGTTTATAAAGTATTATTGAGGGTAATTTAAAAGTGTTATGAACTAATTCGTTTGAAGAGTCAAACTGCCATTTTCAGAAAGCAAACGGTTAAGGACGCGTGAGAATCACTATCCCACTTCTGAATTTAGGAACAAATATAATCAAAACTCGTTAATTTAATTTAACATTAAGTAATATCATTTACAAAATAATGAAATAATTTCACACTATATTTTTAAACTCACTTTAACTAACTTAATTGTAATTAAAAAAAACTTATATAATGCAAAGGAAAATAATAAGGCAGTTGACTCCACAAACGGGCAGAGTTGTAGTGTGTCAATTGACTCGCGGCGAATGCCGCGCGCCGCGAATGAGCGCGCCAGCGCTTTTATTTGCAATCCGCCACCACTTCGTGAGGGTACGTTTTCAGGAAACTATGAACTTCAGGATTTTTTTAATTTTTTTAACGTCATACTTAGGTAAGTACACATAAATAAGTCCTGTGTACTCGGTCAAAAAGGTCTGAGTACATTTTTTCCCTCAGTTGTAAAGGGCTAAGCGACAAAACGGCCTGTCGTGTGCCAAACGTGTCACTTAACGCAAACAAGATGGCGCCACTTTCATAACAAAAAGTTTAAATGCCACTATAGGATTTTTTTATACTATTCTTATATATTGTACAGGTAAATACAATAGGTCGGGTTCGTTTGCCCTCACCGTCTGAGCACATGTTACTAAATTACTATTTGTTCAGCTGTTTCGATGTTTTGACAGAATCCATACTACTCTAATGCAATGCATAAAAACAATGCATTTTGATGTTTATTCGATTGAAGACCCAAAATTGATATATCGTCAAGTTACATGGTTGGCAATTGTTTTTCACGGTTGACTATTAGTAGTTCTTTTATGATCTAGACACGCGGCAGCGTGTCAAGCCGAGTTCAAGCGAAGAGAACTGGCGAGCAGCAGCCGTGTGTATATTTACACGAACCATTTGGAGCCACTTTTCACCCCCTTATAACTCGAAAACTATTTAACTTAAACAAACCAAAAATTGGTACATATAATGAGGACCCCAACATAAACAAGAACCTTAAATTTCATAAATACAGATAAAACAGTTGCGTAGATATGAATATCCAAAAATCGCAATTTTTAAGACTGACTGACTCATAGATATAAACAAAACCTAACCCACTTCCAGATGACCTAGAAAGTTTCAATTTTGTAATCAACTAGGTAATAGTGTATGTACAAAGGAAAAAATCAGAAAATACTGAATTTATCTGTATTTAATTTTTTTTTCAATGACATTAATTTTGTTTGTATGGAAAAATGGAAAAGTTTATAAAAATAGAAAATATTATAATCACCATAATAGTGTTAAAATATAGATCAAAACTAATCAGTGGCCGAAAAAAATTTTGAAATCCATCAATAAATGACTGAGATATAGATTATTGAAGTTTACATTTATTATTTTAGCACGAAACATCTGGATTCGATGCGCCTCTGACATTACACTCACTCGCGCTAGTATCGCTAGGGCAGATTACTTCGATTGCATTCTTTATTCAAAACACGTAAAATAAAAGAAAAATATTGTAATAAAAAAATTGCTCATACATTAAAAATAATATATAATTTTACATACTCACATTTATTTATTCTTTACTAGCTTTCCGCCCGTGGCTTCGCCCGCGTTTTCAAAGAAAAACCCGCATAGTTCCCGTTCCCGTGGGATTTCCGGGATGAAACCTATCCTATGTGTTATTCTGATGTATAAGCTATATTGTGGTAAAGTTTCATTCAAATCCATTCAGTAGTTTTTACGTGAAAGAGTAACAAACATCCATACATCCATACTTACAAACTTTCGTCCTTATAATAGTACTAGACTAGACTAGACTAGATTTCCGCCCGCGGCTTCGCCCACGTTTTCAAAGGAAAACCCGCATAGTTCCCGTTCCCGTGGGATTTCCGGGATAAAATCTATCCTATGTGTTAATCCAAGTTACCCTCTATATGTGTGCTAAATTTCATTGTAATCGGTTAAGTGGTATTTGCGTGAAAGAGTAACAAACATCCATACATCCATACTTACAAACTTTCGCCTTTATAATTGAAAATCAAACGAACTTACCAAGTGAAGTTCGATGACAATTATGTGAGCAGCTTCATTCGAAGCGATTTATATTGACGTGGTGTAGTAGCGTTCCTAACCTGAGCCTTGCACGGGTTTTTTAAAGGTATAAGTATTATTAATTTAAATTTATACTTTTATAATTTTTAAATTATACTTTTTTTTTTGTGGCAACACTTTTTACCCCTACCATTTACCCCCATCATTTCTCAAACGGTTCGTTACGATGTGTAGGTCATTTGTTGAGAGATATTTCACATTTTGTATTTATATAGGGCAGGGAATATATTAAAATGTTATGTAATACGTTTGTTGTCGAATTAACCGTAATCTTAGGGTGGGTATCTATAAATCGCTTCGAATGAAGCTGCTCACATAATTGTCATCGAACTTCACTTGGTAAGTTCGTTTGATTTTCAATTATGTTTCGCAGCTTCATTCTTTGCGATTTATATTGACGTGGTGTAGATGTTTAGAGTAATTAATAAAATGTGAAATGGTGATAAAAATTGAAAAACTTATGGTAAGTTTCATATTTTTATTTGCAATAATCAATTAACTATAAATATTATTAATCACACATTATTTTCATAATTTAACCATTAATTATTTTTCTTGCAGGTTACAATCATTATTAGATAACAATGTTTTAGCAAAGCTGGTAGGATCAGTAATTACATGTCTATTGTAAAACTTAGCAAATACTGCAGAAGAATCAGACCATCCCGCAGTTTTGCGTATAACATCAATGTTGACCCCAAGTCTATTGGCAGTGGAAGTGGACGCATGGCGAGTACTATGAGCACTAAATATAGAAGTATCTACTCCGCTGTTATGAAGCGTGTCCTTTATCCATTTACTGAGCGTCTGGGAGGTAACTTTTGAGTATGGTTTTTTAAAACTAATAAATAAATGATCATTATGTCGAAGTGTTGATGTTTTATTTACGTACGATTCTAGACATTTGGCTGGACAGATTTCCGAGCGACTATTGAAGTAAGGAATTCTTAAAAGAGGCTGTAACGAGTACGGCTTAGAAGTTTTAATTAAATCTGAAATCATTATTATTATTTCACTTGTGCCTCTTATATCAAGGTCCTTTAATTTAATAAGAGCAAGTGTTTGTACTCGATGCGCTGTTACCAAAGCCAATAAAGTTGCAGTCTTTTTGGAAAGAGTTTCCAAACTGAGTTCATTATTTGGCCACTGTTGGGCTAAATATTCGAGAACTATGCTCGGATCCCAGGTTATATGATATTTAGGATTTGTTGGCCTCGATTTGAAAACTCCTTTCATAAAGCGTTTTACCCTATCATCTTCTAAATTAGATAAAATTAATGATAAGGCAGACTTATAGGAGTTAATGGTACCGTATTTAGCACCTTTATTAAATAAATCAGTAAGAAAATGTAAAACTACAGGGACAGATGCCGAGATGTAGCTATAGTTGTGGGTACTGCAGTAGTTTAGCCATGTCTTTATGCAGCCATCGTATTGTTTGTAGGTAGAATCCACAGACATGTATCAAGATAGACTAAGCGAGTGTATGTACTTCCCGTGTCCAAACTAAGTTTATGAAACTTACTTGACGCTGGCCTACACTCAGCCCGCGCTTGCAGTTCGCCAAGGAAAGACGTGAAGCTGAATAAAGTAAAATGCCGAATTGCGCCGTTATAAACTGTAGAAACTCCACAGCTGTGAGTGGCCGAGTTAGCAGAGATGTTTCCTTCCACCGGTAAGTAATTTTCTAATCAGAATATGCACTATTTATTTTAAAATCAAATAAAGAATATCTGTGGAAAACGATCGTGACAAACACGGATACCAAATCATACGAAATTATTCGGAATACATTGCGGCTTTTACTTGGCACGGTAAAGATCGCGTCGTATGATAACAAGCAATGAATAGCGTCTTCTCATTTTTCTGTTCTCATTTTTCTGTCCAATTTTGTGGTTAGTGATGTTCATTTGATGCAACAGTTCTCAATTCTAATCGATTTTATAATCGAACAGAAAAATGATAATTTGAAGGAGCAATTTTTCAGAAAAAAAGGCATAGATTTTTTTTGTCATTTAATAGGACTTGACCTAGAACTTTTAAGTATTTTAATACAAAGGTGGTACTAAAAATAAATATTATGACATGGACGCCATTAGTTAAAGTGTCATCTTGGGAGTTTTTTAAGAAAACTCCTTATTGCTTAGACTATGTTTGTTTTTTCAGTTTTCCAAGTAACCCGAACATAAAAGAAAAATGGATCGATGCAACGGGACATAAAGATTGATTGATTGACAGTTTCATTACTTTCTTTCGATGGCCTCTCTAGTACGTAGTACATGGTAACTCAATGGGCATATGTAAGAAAAAGCTAAAACACATTAGTTTACTTGTTAGAATATTAAAAGGTTTATAACTTTATTTTATCATTCCTCTGTCTATGGTAATTATCATTTTTCTGTCTTGAATCGATTTAGTAATCGATTACGATTCATTTATTTAACTACCTCTTAGACATAGATCTAGTTTGATCTGATTTCTTTCGATTTACTTCGATGGGATAGGACGATACTAGAATCGCCGCGCGAGTGGCGTCCTAATCGATTTAGCGTAAAATGAAATTACCATCACTAAAAAGCGCTCGTGACGTCATAACGCGTCAAGGTCAGTACAAAAAATATGACACGCTTGGTTTTCATACAGATCGCGGTACTTGCGTTGTCTACTTAATATACATGTCTGTGGTAGAATCAGATAACGATGATAACATTTATATCTGTACCGTACTTGGTGACAAGCCTTTCCTTAGTAAAGCTTGCCTGAAAGCTTCGCGGCAACCAACTTCAGAGTTCTGTGTAGGTTGTGGTTGATCCTGAAGGGAGAAGTTAATAAATTAATATCAGGTGCAAAATATATGGGCTTGGTTGTCATTAATTTCTGAAAAATTGGGAACCAGGGTCGCGTAGGCCAATACGGTACCACAACTATACCCTCTGCCTTTTCTTTTATAATCTTTTGCATTACCTTTGTTATTAAACAAAACGGGGGAAATGCGTAAAAGAACTTATTTTTCCATGAAACCGTAAATGCATCTACCGCCCATGCATCAGGATCGTTTTTCCAAGTTACATATGTATGACACTTTGCATTACATCTACTTGCAAACAAATCTATTTCAGGGACACCAAAATTAATAGTTATCTCATCGTATGCATTTTGGTTTAGTTCCCATTCTGTATCGTGAAATTTCTTCCGCGATAATTGGTCTGCTTCACAATTATCCTTTGTATTTATATAGGATGCAAAAATAGTTATTTTACGCATTTCACACCACTGCCAGATTTCTCTGGAAACCACATTAAGGTGATCATATTGAATACTACCCATTCTATTTATACAAGAAATTGCGGTGACATTATCAATTCTTAGCAAGATTCGAGAAGAACATAAATTCTTCGCGAAGGATTTAAGGGCAAGAAAAGCTGCTTTTAATTCTAACTCATTAATATGCAATGTTTTTTCACATTCTTTCCAGTAGCCAAAACATTTATTGTTATTACAATAGGCGCCCCAACCGGTGTTAGATGCATCTGAATAAATCTCTAAATTAAAATCTTCAATCCCGAGAGGACAATTATCTATATATCTATATTACGGATCCACCATAGCATATCCGATTTTAAATTATCTGGAATTTTAATTATCTGTTCGTAGCTAGCGTTTTTAAGCAAACACATTTAATTATACTGTTCGAAAATTTTAGTATATAACCAAGCATATTGAATTGCGGGACAAGCTGAAATTAATAAACCGATAAATTGAGCAAATTCTCGTAATTTGCATTTTTTAGTATTTAAGACGGTGGAAACTTTTTCTTTAATTTTTAACTTCTTATCATCGGGTAGTTTTAATAACATATTATTGGAGTCGAATGCGAAACCTAAAAATTTGCATTGCATCTTTGGTACTAACGAACTTTTCTCTAAGTTAATCAAAAAACCTAGTCTTTCAAAAAGTGTTTTGGTCAAAGTTATGTTTTCTTGGCATTCTAATAGTGTTCTACCAATACAAAAGACATCATCAAGATAAACGACTGATATCATACGATGAGTTTTTCTTAAAAATTCAAATATAGGTTTTAGAAGTTTTGTAAACACGAACGGTGCGGTGCATACCTAAACCAAATGGCAAACAATTAAATTCGTAAAGGACTCCATCATACTCAAACCGTAAGTACTTTATGTGCATTTTATTTACTGGCACTAAAAAATAAGCATCTTTTAAATCGATAGTTGCCATGAAACAGTTTGGAGTTATCAACTTTGACGCAGTACGATAATCCTCCATTTTGAAATGTTTAGTTTGGTGAGATGCACGATAGCCGGCTGCACGCACGAAAAAACATGACTCATGCGGCGTTACCTCGCTCTGAGGCGTTCCATGTAAGGCTTGAAGTGCAAGCGAGAGCGCGGAACGAGTGACAAAGAAGCACAATCGGCCGTTGTCACGTTCAACTATCGTCAGTAAACCGACTTTACAGACAACCAATTTTTTTGGTATAAATTTCATCAATCATCAATATCATCATCATCATCATAAATTTTTGATGGAGTTGGTGTCATTATAACACCTATTTATTATTGTTTTATCGTAAAGATTACGCTAATATAAGCATGTTTTATAGGGACAACTTTTCTCTAAAATCAAAAATGGCCGAGATATTCGCCCTCAATTCGTCAGGTTAGGTTTAGGTTAGGTTAGCCTTTAGGTTAGGTTAGGTTAGGTTTCTTAAAAAAAAAACTACACAGAAATAGGAGCCCCGCGAAGCGGGGCTCCGTGGACGCGCAAAAAAAAAATCAAGGTTAGGTTAGCCGTTAGGTTAGGTTAGGTTAGGTTTCTTAAAAAAAAAACTACACAGAAATAGGAGCCCCGCGTAGCGGGGCTCCGTCGACGCGCAAAAAAAAATCAAGTTTAGGTTAGGTTAGCCGTTAGGTTAGGTTAGGTTAGGTTTCTTAAAAAAAAAAACTACACAGAAATAGGATACCCCGCGAAGCGGGGCTCCGTCGACGCGCAAAAAAAAAACTCAAGTTCAGGTTAGGTTAGCCGTTAGGTTAGGTTAGGTTAGGTTTCTTAAAAAAAAAAACTACAATTTCTGGCCACGAAATTTATAATCATAATATAATATATTAGCTGTTTCGTTTCTCTTTTCTCAGAAAATTCGAAAAAAAATTCGGCTATTCAACAACAAAAATAGTAAGGTTAGGTTAGGTATAAAACATAGGTGAAAAAAGGCAAGAAGATAATTTTAGATACTGATTACATAAATTGTTTTACGAAATGTAAGTCTCTCTTAACGAATGATCCGATTTTACAGTATCCAGATTTTAGTAAAGATTTCATTTTAACAACGGACGCTTCAAATTTTGCTTTAGGAGCTATCTTATCGCAAGGTCCTATTGGTTCTGATAAGCCTATCTGTTACGCATCTAGAACACTTAATGACAGTGAATTAAATTATAGTACTATAGAAAAAGAGCTTTTAGCTATAGTCTGGGCAACAAAGTACTTTCGCCCTTATTTATTTGGCCGTAAATTCAAAATCGTTACAGATCATAAGCCATTACAGTGGGTTATGAGTATGAAAGAACCGAATGCAAGACTAACGCGGTGGAAACTTAAGCTTAGTGAATATGATTTTTCGGTAATTTATAAAAAAGGAAAAGCTAACACAAACGCAGATGCGTTATCTCGCGTTGAAATTCATAACGAAGAAATTAGTTCCGTATTAGTTAACACATCAGTAGATAATATTTTAATTAGCTCATCCACAGAGACAGTTCATCTTAGTTCACCTAGACGTAATCAGAACGCAATGAGGTCTTCAACCGAAACGGCTTATTCACCATCAGGTGACCATATATCGCTAGGCTCATCCACGGAAACAGCACACACTAGTAGAGAGGTAAAATATGACAGGAAACCCATTAAACAGCAATTCAAGGTTGTTCCACCAGCTACAAAGCCTTTCGAAATTGTTCACATAGATACTTTTACAGTTGAGTCCGAAAAATATCTAACTATTATAGACGTGTTTTCCAAGTACGCGCAAGCTTATTACCTCCGAGATATTACTGCTATAAGTATTGTGCAAGCTCTTTTAACATTTTCAACGCATCACGGTCTGCCTTTAACGATTGTAACTGATAATGGCACGGAATTTACGAACCAAATTTTTTCTGAATTCGTTAACTTACATAAAATTAATCATCACAAAATACTTCCAAATTCGCCGAATGACAACGGTAATATAGAAAGATTCCATTCCACGCTTTTAGAACACCTTAGAATACTTAGATTAAAAAATAGAGAGGCTATGGTGACGCATTTAATACCTTACGCACTTTTAGCATACAATAGTACTATCCATAGTTTTACAAAATGTAGGCCGTATGACCGCATACTTGGTCATATGGATCCTAGAGACCCTATAGATATTGATCTAACAAAACATTGAATGCAGCAATATATATTAATACACAGGAGTAGAGTACAGGAAGTATATAAAACGATTAACGAATTTTCTTTACAAAATAGAACTAATCTAATAGAAAATAGGAATAGAGATCGGGATCCCGAGATCCAGTACGAACCTGGTCAGACAGTATTTGTCAATAACCCATTAGCTGCCCGTAAGAAATTAGCACCCCGTTATACTAAAGATAAGGTTTTAACTAACTTGCCTATACATATATATACCTCTCGTAAAAAGGACCCCGTTGCAAAACACAGACTTAAACGTGTGCCTAAGACCGCCAAATTGTTACAGGATACTGATGCTTCTCACGATCCCCGTAGTAATGACACAGGAGATAAAACTTGACGACTTAGGAAATGGACCAGGACTACTGCCGTTTAAACTTGGACAAGCGAGACTTTTGACGCACTATCATACGTTTTTAGAATACATAGAACTTAATGACATTGACATTAAATTAAGGACATTACAGGACCAACTTATACACTATAAAAAGACTCTAGACAGTGAAGCTTTAAGTTTGTACGAAAATCAAATTGAGCACCTTTCTTCTAAATTAGTGCAAGTTTTAGAACAGCTTAAATCGCTTGAGCCAAGTCGTGTAAAAAGAGGTCTCATTGATGGGCTAGGATCGGTAATAAAAGGCATAACTGGTAATTTAGATTATACAGACGCAATAAGATACGATAGTGTTATCAAAAATTTAGAACACAATCAGGATCAAATAGTTAATGAATTCAATAGTCATATTAGTATAAGCAAAGAATGGATGAAACGTCATTCTGAACTTATATCCAAAATTGTCGAAAATCAGGTAAAAATAAATTCTACTTTATTATTTTTTATGACGCAACAAGACTATAAAATATCCCGTTTGATAAAATATGCTAAATTTGCCCAAATCCTTAGCATAATGACAGAAAATGTAGATGATATATTGCAAGAATTGGTTAGAATTGAAAATACATTAGCTTTCAATCGTACGTCCTCAACACATCATTCTATGTTAAGTTCAAATGTGTTAAAGGATATATTAATAAAATTAAATACTATATATGGTAAGGATAGAATTTTAGAGTTAGAATTAAGACAATATTACGATATAATAAAACCAGGATATTATTTTAATGGAAAAAAGATTATAATTGTTCTTAAATTTCCGATAGTGTCTAAGGATTCATTTACTTTTTATAAATTAGCTGTTTTTCCTAATAAGTACATGCAGGCTCTCATCCCTCCTTATCCTTTCATTGCCACAAGTACACAGTCTTTCTTGTACATGGAGGCTGAATGCCCGAAGTACGGTAACGGGTATCTTTGTGAGATAAAAACCAATCAGATCCAGACGAAAGCAGACTGCATACAGGATTTTATTCAAAGTCAAGTCTTGGGCCAAGGATGCAGGATGACGGAAGTAATCCTTTCTCAAGAAATGATACTAGGACTGGATGACAGACACTACATCCTATCTATGCCACACCAGACGAAAATACACCTAAAATGCAAACAGGACGATTTCATGACTGTTAATGGCAGCTTTTTTCGTGGGTAGGTGCAAATAAACGAACACGTGTTTTTTTGCGCTCTTAAAATATTTTTATTTTTAAAGTAATTTTTCTATTATTATATCTACAAATTTACATATGATTTAATAATTCAAAGTGCCTACCAGCATATCCTCAAATAATCTCCAATATATTAGTTAATTAATCACTTCACAAGATTGTCAACATCATGGACTCACTGAAACACACTATGGAAGAAATGACTGCTCATTTCAATAAAAGGATGGCAGAATTCCAACGGGAGCTCACTTGTAATCCTGTTCCTCCAGCATCCTCAAGTCCTACCTCCAGACTGGCCGCTGAGTTTGAAGCATTTCGTGAATTCGTTATCTCATCCCTACAATCCCTGCAATCTCAAGTAGAACTCTTATCCAAGCTGTACGAACAACAGGAGATGCGTTCCAGGAGAAAGATGTTGCTTCTACATGGTGTCACCGAGAATAATAACGAGGATGTATCTGTCGCTATTATCAATATTATCTCCGATAAACTTAACATTCCAAATGTTACTAAGGACTCCATTAGCCGCTGCCATAGATTTGGTCGAGTAAGGGATGATAAACCAAGACCCATAGTTGTGAAGTTCCATGATATCCGTACACGTGACAGCATCTGGGCTGCTAAGTCTCGTTTAAAGAAGACTGGAATAACCATTTCAGAATTTTTAACGAAGGGACGTCACGATACATTTATGGCTGCCAGGGAACGCTTTGGGGTTTCTCAATGCTGGACCCGGGATGGATACATATTTGTGATTTCAACCGATGGTTCTAAGCACCGGATAAGTTGTCTCGCTGATCTGGAAGGTATTCCCTCTGCCCCAACTGCACCATCATCGGGTACCGCTAGTGTCAGTGCCATTCCACAAAAAGATACTAAAGGAAACCCTGCTGCACGAACCAAGAGGTATCAAAAAACAAAGTAAATATACGAGTGTTACTTTTTTCATTAATTATTTTAATTTATCTTCACTTGTTGCTTTGCCTTATTCGTTTTTTTTTTTTAGTATTATATCAATAGTTATTGTTTCCTCTCTAGCTTTCCGATTAGTGATTCTTCATGTTAACCTTTGATTTATGGACTATCGTCTATCGTTCTATAAATACCTCACAATTTGTACTTTTTATTTCAATTTATTTACATCTATTTTTTCAACATAATGATGTGTCATATGTCAAATGTCAAATTGTCAAATGTCACTATTGAATTGTCATATGTCATTTAATGAATTGTCATTTGTCGTGAGCCATAGACTATAGTATCTTTTTGATTTGTTAATAATTTTGATACCTGGCAATTTTGACTGGTTTTTATATTCAAATATAGTTAACTATTATATATACATATTGTAAATCAATACGCTGGTGGGTGCAAACTATAAATTTTGTTTTTAGCTGTTATTTTTATTATATATCTATATATTTATATTTATTGAATATAATATTATATATATTTATATTATTAGAATTACTATAAGCATAATATGTCTTTAAACAATAGCATAAGTAGTAGCGATAGTTATTGTTCTATAACGTCTTCTAATTCCAACCCTAGCGATGACAGTTTCCACAGCACCTCCTCTGTATCCTTGCAATCTGTACTCTCCACACACTTTTCCGATTCCATAAAATCCTTTAATGCCGTTCATATCAATGCACAGAGTATACCGGCTCACTATCCCGATTTATTAGCTTCCTTTGACTGTCCCAACCTACATGCTATCCTCGTCTCCGAATCCTGGCTTAAACCCTGCCTGCCGTCTATCTCCTATTCCCTTCCCGGTTTCCATCTCATTAGAAATGATCGCCTTGGTAGAGGCGGTGGTGGTGTCGCCATCTACTTACGTTCCCATTTACCTTTCTCGATTATTAGTTCTTCACCCCAACCCCCTCCTAGCGATGAAGCTGAACATTTACTCCTAGAAGTTTCCCTTTCCCATACCAAAATCCTTCTTGCCGTATTTTATAGTCCTGATCTTACCGTAAACTATTTTCCTTCCTTTGACCAAATCCTCGAGAGATTCTCTCCTTCCTACGAGCACATAATTATAATGGGCGACTTCAACACTTGTCTTCTTAGAGGCGATCATCGTTCTAGACGACTCCTTTCCATTGTAAATTCCTATAACCTGCACATCCCGCCATTAAATCCTACACATCATTTCCCAAACTGTCCCCCTTCCTTACTTGACCATATCATGATATCCTCTCCAGATCATTTATTGAAATCCGGTCAGCATCCTGCCGAAGGCTTTTCCTATCACGACCTCTTGTTCCTGTCATACAACATCCGTCCCCCAAAACTAAAGCCCAAAATCCTGATGCAACGGAACCTGGCGGGTGTGGATAGGGAATTGCTCTGTGCGGATGCCGAAAAAGTAGATTGGCCTAGCATTTTTGATCTACAATCGATTGACGAAAAAGTTGATGTATTTAACTCCTTTTTAATCCAGCTCTATGACAAACATGCTCCATTAAGGCCAGTCAAACTAAAACACTTACCAGCACCATGGCTGACGCAGGAATTAAAAACGGCTCTGAACAAGAAAAATCGAGCAAAGGCGAAACTGAAAGTGGACAACTCTGAGATTAACAAGGAGAGATTTAAATCTATTCGTAACCGCTGTAATACTATGTGTAGGGATGCACAACAACGCTACATTCATAAAACGATCGAAAACGGCGATCCAACAAAAGTATGGAAATTTCTTAAAACTCTTGGAGTTGGTAAAACATCTCAAAATTCTCTGCCTGTTAACCTTAATATCGACTTATTAAACTGTCATTTTTCAAAAACTTCCTTTGCTCTTGATGCAAACAATAAGAAAAGTACTTTAGATTATCTTTCTACTAAACCAGCTCCAAATTTTCCTCCGTTTTCTTTCAAACAATTTACTGTCTGTGATGTTAAGAAGAACATTATGTCTATTTCATCGAAAGCCGTCGGTAATGACAGCATTGGTCGTGATATGATTATTCCAATCCTTGATATAATTGCTCCAGTGTTAACTCATATTCTCAATGTATCCTTATCCTCTCACGAGTTTCCTATGGCCTGGAAAGAAGCATTTGTTATTCCTCTACCTAAAAAAGCCAATCCATCCATGTTTTCCGATTTTCGTCCCATCTGTGTCCTACCCTTCCTTTCTAAAATCCTTGAACGACTTGTCCAACAACAATTATGTTCATTTTTAAATAAACATAACTTGTTTAATCCTTTCCAATCCGGATTCCGTCCCGGTCATAGCACGACTTCTGCTCTAATTAAAATTACTGATGATATTCGTTATGCAATGGATCACAAGCAACTCACTGTACTCACACTGTTAGATTTCAGTAACGCATTTAATACCGTCGATCATGACATATTACTGAGTTTGCTTGGTTCTCTTAACATATCTCCAGCAGTAATTGAATGGTTTCGGAGTTATCTCCAGGGGCGCCGACAGAGGATCAAAATCGACGATCACTTGTCATCATGGTGTAATATCTCTATCGGCGTTCCTCAAGGTAGCGTGTTGTCTCCAATCCTTTTTTCTATTTTTATCAATTCTATTTCAGACAATTTATCTTCTCCCTACCATATGTATGCAGATGATTTGCAGATCTATACTCATGCTTCACTTCCTCAACTTCCAGAAGCTAGTGAGCAGGTTAATAACGATTTGGCAAAAATCACTCAGTGGTCTAATAACTTTGGCCTGTTAGTAAACCCAGCAAAAACGCAAACTATAATTATTGGCAGCTCTAAACTGACAAATAAGATAGACTGGAGCTCCGTTCCGAAGATAACTCTGGATGGAACTGTGATACCTTTCAGTAACTCTGTCAAAAATCTTGGTATTCTTTTTGACACAAATATGACCTGGAAGGTTCAACTTGAAGTTTTACGTAAGAAGTTGTTTGGCGCTGCAGGATCGATACGCAGGCTGCGCAACTTCCTGCCCATACCTACTAGGATTTCGCTTGCAGAGACCTTACTCTTTCCCATCCTTGACTACGCCGACTCCTGTTACCCCGATTTAACCGAGTTACAACTCGATTCTCTAGACCGCCTTCAAAATCTTTGCATTCGGTTCGTATTTGGTCTCCGGAAATACGACCACGTTTCCAAATTCCGCAAAAAACTTGAATGGCTTCCTATACGTTTTCGCCGGTATGCTCATATGTTGCATTCGTTATACGGTATTTTGTTTGATCCTAAGACCCCTTCCTATCTTAAAGACAATTTCAAATTCCTCAACGAGCATTCCCTCACTCTCCGTTCCTCCAACCTTTTAACTTTAAGTATTCCTTCTCACCGTTCCAACTTCTTCCATTCCTCCTACACTGTCACCGTTATTAACCTATGGAATTCTTTACCTGAAGAAATAAAACGAGCTCAATCGATTTTTATTTTCAAAAAGAAAGTTAAAAACTATTATTTAACTCTGTCACAGGCTAGGTATTAACTCTGTCGATTTATTTATAATATGTGCTTATAAAATATATATGTATGTATATATGTATGTATGTATGTATGTTTGTATATATTTAAGTATGTATTCTTATTTATTATCTAATATGTGTATTGTGTATATATATTATTATTTGTGTATGTATATAATAATGTAAGCTGCATATATGTAGGTATAGTATATATATAATAAAATTATTATTCTGGCACTTTTATTTATTTTGCACCACCATGTTATTGACTCATTTATTTTCCTCGTCTTTTCTGGGTTGCCTGGTAGAGATCGCTGCCAGCGATAAGGCCGCCTACTGTACATTGTTATATTGTATTTTTAAGTTTGTAAAATGTATTCTATATGGTGTACAATAACGTATTTTTCATTCATTCATTCATTCATTCATTCATTCATTCATTCATTCATTCATTCATTCAGCTTCCTCATAACCGTTCCTGAAAATTGTATCCTGGAATCAGATAAATTTAAAGTCAATAACGTTCAAGATAGAATTCGAGGACAACCGTGTACAACCCATCTCCGCATGACGTAATTTTTTCATTAGATAGACCAATTAACTGCGAAATTTTTAATGCAGAAGTTTTTAGCAATAATAGAGTTACATCTCGTGCAGATAAAGTTTTATCCAAACTTAGAACCGATCATTTAAATCCGGAAGAACGTATCAATTTAGAGAAATTATGTGCTAGGTACGCGGACGTATTTTACATTGAGGGAGAGCCTCTCACGTTCACTAATAAGATTAAGCATAGAATTAGGACAACGGATGAGGTACCCGTTCACACTCGTAGCTACAGATATCCATTTATTCCGTCAGTCCATGTCTAGTTTTAAAGTTGACCTGGAAAGGGTTGTTACAACACTGAACAATTACCAAGCCCAACTAGAAGGAATTTCTGCAAAAATTGAGAGCCAAGACGTGAAAATTAAACTTATTGAAGAAAAGTATCGTGAAAACGAAGATCTCCAAATAACTATATCCCAACTAAAACAACAACTCGATAATAAATCACAATCCATGCTTACAAAATGTATAGAAGTGATTGGAATTGAAGAAATGCCTAACGAAAATCCCGTGCATATTGCTCTAACCCTAGCTAATAAAATTGGTCTAAACATGTCAGAGACGGACCTTGATAATGTTTCTAGATCCGGAACACGCAGACGGCTAGACAAGACCGAAAACAATATCCAGGATCTTACTGCCCCTCGACCGCTAACGATCCACTTTACAAGAAAAATAAAGCGCGACGAGTTTTTAAAATCCGGTAAATCAAGGAGAAATCTCGTGAGCAAGGATATTATTGGTCAAGGACAAGAAAGAAGGGTATACATTAACGAAAGGCTCACAAGGGATAGAAGATTGTTGTTTCGTGAAGCGCGTAAATCAGCCATCACCCACTCCTTCAAATATTGCTGGATCAAAAACGGAACTATTTATTTTCGAAAACATACTGGGAGCCCTGCAATTCCAATTTGTTCCTATGATGACCTCCATCGGATTTGCCCTCCCAAGTCAGACTAAAAATATATATAATAAGATAACTCTAAGGAAACCATTCCATGCTTACATTCCTGTTTTAATTTTAAATTTGATATTCTTCTTTTTTGCTTATGTTATTAGTAATTCAGTGGTATATACTACACTACTAGATAATATTCTTAAATGTCAAAATTTATTATTTACAGTTTTACTTGATCTAAATTTTTATTGTTTTTTATTGTATAGATATTTTTGTCCCAACTTTTATAATGCCGATGAAGATATAAATCGGAGCTTGTTTACTGTACTGATCTTTTGTTGGTTGAATCTGTATCTTGTTAATGAATCTGTTCTAAGCTTAAAAATTTACATTTTATTTACACTTACATGGCTATGTGAATATGCTATATTTGTTGTTGTTATTTGCACACCGTTGTTTGTCAAGCCCTGTATTAGTTTTAATTATTGTTTCGTGGTGTTTATGGGTTTTAAATGTTTGGCGGTCTTGAATCTGTCTCTGTTTGCATCACACTTTGGAACTATCACATTCTTAGTTATTTATTACCTCTCTATGGTTTGCTGGAACTTAATTCTCTATTCAAATACATACCATAATAATGATTGACTTACGAGTTATTCAGGACATAGATAGTTCCAATAATAAAATATGTCAAATTAAAGATTCACCGGAATATTGCACAGGTATACTTTCCCATTCTGACCTTAATGTTATTGCAACCAATATAAGAAGTCTTAATAAGAATTTTGATAGCTTTTTAATCACTATGGCTCGTACTAAAATTGAATTTGACGTTATAATTCTAACCGAGTGTTGGCTAACTCCTCATTCTATCATCAACCAAATTAATAACTATAACTCGTTCCACACATCAAAGCATAGTAATAGAGCTAGCGGAATAGTGATCTACGTAAAAAATAATTTAACAGTAATAGCAAGGGAACTGGAAATTACCGATTGTGTAAACCTATACATTGAAATAGCTGATTTATTTTCAATCCTTGGGGTTTACAGATCACCCTCTTTAAATCCAAACCTTTTCCTTCAATCTTTATCGCAAACCTTACGTTGTCAAAAAAATTTTCCTTGTCACATCTTCACCGGAGACATAAATATAGATATACTCCCCACATCACAAACACAAGATACTTCTTCTGAATATCTTTGTATCATGGCTGAACTTGGTTATGAAAGTGATATCAACGTCCCTACTCACAATAAAACATGCCTCGACCATATATTCACTAAAACTCACCTCGATAAAATTCCAATAGTTTGTAAATCAGATGTCACCGACCACGATCTTGTTATGCTGGGGATTAGCAACAGTAAACATAAAATCTCGAACTCAAATCGCATTCATAAAAAAATAAATATAGACGCCGTGAAGCAAGAACTTCTTCTGGTGGATTGGAGTCAGGTTCTCAATTGCAATTCGGCATCAGTTGCAGCCGATACTTTCATGAAGAATATAACCAACATCATAGAAAAACACTCTAGTATGAACATAATTAGCCGTTCTAAAAACACTCTAAAGCCTTGGATGACTCCAGGTTTAATCCGATGTGGTAGGCACAAAGACAAATTACACTCCGAATTGCGAAAGGACCCTGAAAACCCGATAAAAAAGCGAATTTTCTCACGCTACAGAAACTTTTACATCTCTCTCCTGCGACGTCTCAAAGATGAATTCGACAGCAAAACACTATCTGAAAATAAAAATAACCCCCGATCTTACTGGGAAGCCATAAAACGCATAGCACATTTGAATAGCTCAAAAACTTGTTCCTCTGGCCTTTTAAATATCAAGACCGATCCTCTCGAATCGGTAAACGTTTGCAACAATTATTTTTCAAATATTGGTCTAAATCTTGCTACGTCAAAGTTAAATCAATTGAATACCACAGAAGAATCACTTGCTTCAAACTTCATTCCATCGAATTCTCCGGTTGACTCGTTTTTTTTGCTCCCTACAGATGAAAAAGAAGTCTTGGACATCATTAACGGTCTCTGTAGAAATAGTGCACCAGGATACGACAATATAAATAATGATTTTATAAAAAAGATAGCGAGCTGCATATTGTTACCCTTGACATCAATCATTAATCTCAGCATGTCATCAGGTGTTTTCCCGGAGGTATGGAAATCTTCAATTATTACTCCGATACATAAATCTGGTCCCGCTTCTGAACCTAGTAATTTTAGACCAATCTCTCTACTTCCCAGTTTTTCCAAAATTTTGGAAAGATGCGTGAACAAAAGACTGGTCTCTTTTCTGGAATCACATAACCTCCTAGCTGGACATCAGTATGGCTTCCGTAAAGGAAAGTCTACTGAAAATGCCGTCTCTGAGTTAGTGAATACAATAAGCTCTTCCCTAGACAGTGGACAGGTATGTGTCGGAGTATTTCTTGATCTGAGTAAGGCCTTCGACACCGTGTCAGTTCCAATCTTGATTAGGAAATTGGAAGGTGTCGGTATAAGAGGATGTGCACTGGATTGGTTCAGAAGCTACCTCCAGGGAAGAACGCAGCGTGTGAGAATTAACTCGTTCATGAGTTCGCCAGATCATGTCACGTTTGGTGTTCCCCAAGGAAGCATTCTCGGCCCGATCCTCTTTCTAATTTATTTAAACGATCTCACTTCTCGCCCTCCTACCGATGCAAATATTATATGTTATGCAGATGATACTGCGATTTTATTTCATGGCCCAAGCTGGGCTGAAGTTTTTCATAAAAGCCAGAAAGGTATGTCTCAAATTATGTTGTGGCTTAATAATAATCTTCTCTCCCTCAATGCTACCAAGACTAAATTTCTATGCTTTCATAAAACTAAGGCAACAGCTCCTAAATCTCTCCCAAAATATTTCATTCATATGTGCGGTAAATCTACTCACCACGATGGCATTGGCAGCGGTTGTAATTGTGATCAAATTGCCAGGTCAGATTCCATAAAATACCTTGGTGTTATACTGGACGAAAAACTCACTTTTAAAGAGCATATTAACGCCATGTCAACTCGAACAAGACGCCTGATATATGTAATGAAAACTCTCAGAACCAAAGTTGATAAACACCAACTTATGACCATATATAAGGTATTATGCCAATCATTAATAACCTACTGCATTTCTGTATGGGGAGCCGCCTCGGCGTCGGTTATCATCAAACTAGAGAGAGCTCACCGTTCCATTTTAAAAGTTATGCTGCGAAAGCCCCCTTTCTATTCTACTGTGTCTCTCTACAGGGATGCTAATGTTTTAAATGTACGAGGACTTTATATTTTACATGCTATCATCTCAATGCACAACAAACTCTTAAAATCTAATTTTTACTCAAATACATCAAAACGGCTATTAAGAGCACAAACTCCATTGACAAAATGTTTCTTTTCCAAACGTTTTCAAAATTTTATGTTCCCATTCTTATATAACAAATTTAGTAAACTTATTAACTTCCGGCAGTACACGTTACTCAATATTAAATATAAACTAATAAGCATTCTAGTGTCCAAAGACTATAAGCAAACAGAACAGATCCTAAGAATACTATAACTGTACAATAATTGTTGAATAAGCTAAATATCATGTTCAAAGTTGCATTGTGTTAAACGTGTTGGACCCTTTGTTAACCTACATTTTCATTGTACAATCGTTGTATGGCCCCGCGAGACAGGCTGTGCCTAGTGCGGGGTCCGCTGTCGAAATCTGTACTTATTTTAATAACCTTTCCTTTTGGCAAATAAATATAATTTTATTTTTTTATTTTTTTATTTTTTTTATTCATAGAGAGGAAGTCAAAAGCCAAATTAAAAATATGTTAGAACAAGGTATAATTAGACCTTCTGCATCTGCATGGAGCTCACCTATATGGGTGGTCCCAAAAAAAGCAGACGCTTCAGGTAAAACTAAGTGGCGGCTTGTTGTAGACTTCAGAAAGGTTAATGAAAAGACAGTAGATGATAAATATCCCATCCCCAATATAAATGACGTCCTCCATAAGCTAGGAAATTGCCAATATTTTACCACCTTAGATTTAGCTAGTGGATTCTATCAGGTGGAAATGCACCCTGATGACGTCCACAAGACAGGGTTCAATGTCGAGCATGGGCACTACGAATTTTTACGTATGCCCATGGGCTTAAAAAATTCTCCATCAACTTTTCAGAGAGTGATGGACAATGTTCTCAAAGACCTGCAGAACACGATTTGCCTAGTTTATCTCGACGATATCATTGTTTTTAGTACGTCATTGCAAGAGCACATGAATAATTTGGAAAAGGTTTTTGCAAAATTGAGAGAATCAAATTTTAAAATCCAAATGGACAAGTCAGAATTTTTAAAATTAGAGACATCGTATTTAGGCCATGTTATTTCTAAGGACGGAATTAAGCCTAATCCGGACAAAATTTCAGCAATAGAAAAGTATCCTATACCTAAAACGCCTAAGCAAATTAAGCAATTTCTCGGTTTATTAGGCTACTATAGAAAATTTGTACCCGATTTCGCTCGTATCACAAAACCTCTGACGCAGTGTTTGAAAAAAGGCAAGAAGATAATTTTAGATACTGATTACATAAATTGTTTTACGAAATGTAAGTCTCTCTTAACGAATGATCCGATTTTACAGTATCCAGATTTTAGTAAAGATTTCATTTTAACAACGGACGCTTCAAATTTTGCTTTAGGAGCTATCTTATCGCAAGGTCCTATTGGTTCTGATAAGCCTATCTGTTACGCATCTAGAACACTTAATGACAGTGAATTAAATTATAGTACTATAGAAAAAGAGCTTTTAGCTATAGTCTGGGCAACAAAGTACTTTCGCCCTTATTTATTTGGCCGTAAATTCAAAATCGTTACAGATCATAAGCCATTACAGTGGGTTATGAGTATGAAAGAACCGAATGCAAGACTAACGCGGTGGAAACTTAAGCTTAGTGAATATGATTTTTCGGTAATTTATAAAAAAGGAAAAGCTAACACAAACGCAGATGCGTTATCTCGCGTTGAAATTCATAACGAAGAAATTAGTTCCGTATTAGTTAACACATCAGTAGATAATATTTCAATTAGCTCATCCACAGAGACAGTTCATCTTAGTTCACCTAGACGTAATCAGAACGCAATGAGGTCTTCAACCGAAACGGCTTATTCACCATCAGGTGACCATATATCGCTAGGCTCATCCACGGAAACAGCACACACTAGTAGAGAGGTAAAATATGACAGGAAACCCATTAAACAGCAATTCAAGGTTGTTCCACCAGCTACAAAGCCTTTCGAAATTGTTCACATAGATACTTTTACAGTTGAGTCCGAAAAATATCTAACTATTATAGACGTGTTTTCCAAGTACGCGCAAGCTTATTACCTCCGAGATATTACTGCTATAAGTATTGTGCAAGCTCTTTTAACATTTTCAACGCATCACGGTCTGCCTTTAACGATTGTAACTGATAATGGCACGGAATTTACGAACCAAATTTTTTCTGAATTCGTTAACTTACATAAAATTAATCATCACAAAATACTTCCAAATTCGCCGAATGACAACGGTAATATAGAAAGATTCCATTCCACGCTTTTAGAACACCTTAGAATACTTAGATTAAAAAATAGAGAGGCTATGGTGACGCATTTAATACCTTACGCACTTTTAGCATACAATAGTACTATCCATAGTTTTACAAAATGTAGGCCGTATGACCGCATACTTGGTCATATGGATCCTAGAGACCCTATAGATATTGATCTAACAAAACATTGAATGCAGCAATATATATTAATACACAGGAGTAGAGTACAGGAAGTATATAAAACGATTAACGAATTTTCTTTACAAAATAGAACTAATCTAATAGAAAATAGGAATAGAGATCGGGATCCCGAGATCCAGTACGAACCTGGTCAGACAGTATTTGTCAATAACCCATTAGCTGCCCGTAAGAAATTAGCACCCCGTTATACTAAAGATAAGGTTTTAACTAACTTGCCTATACATATATATACCTCTCGTAAAAAGGACCCCGTTGCAAAACACAGACTTAAACGTGTGCCTAAGACCGCCAAATTGTTACAGGATACTGATGCTTCTCACGATCCCCGTAGTAATGACACAGGAGATAAAACTTGACGACTTAGGAAATGGACCAGGACTACTGCCGTTTAAACTTGGACAAGCGAGACTTTTGACGCACTATCATACGTTTTTAGAATACATAGAACTTAATGACATTGACATTAAATTAAGGACATTACAGGACCAACTTATACACTATAAAAAGACTCTAGACAGTGAAGCTTTAAGTTTGTACGAAAATCAAATTGAGCACCTTTCTTCTAAATTAGTGCAAGTTTTAGAACAGCTTAAATCGCTTGAGCCAAGTCGTGTAAAAAGAGGTCTCATTGATGGGCTAGGATCGGTAATAAAAGGCATAACTGGTAATTTAGATTATACAGACGCAATAAGATACGATAGTGTTATCAAAAATTTAGAACACAATCAGGATCAAATAGTTAATGAATTCAATAGTCATATTAGTATAAGCAAAGAATGGATGAAACGTCATTCTGAACTTATATCCAAAATTGTCGAAAATCAGGTAAAAATAAATTCTACTTTATTATTTTTTATGACGCAACAAGACTATAAAATATCCCGTTTGATAAAATATGCTAAATTTGCCCAAATCCTTAGCATAATGACAGAAAATGTAGATGATATATTGCAAGAATTGGTTAGAATTGAAAATACATTAGCTTTCAATCGTACGTCCTCAACACATCATTCTATGTTAAGTTCAAATGTGTTAAAGGATATATTAATAAAATTAAATACTATATATGGTAAGGATAGAATTTTAGAGTTAGAATTAAGACAATATTACGATATAATAAAACCAGGATATTATTTTAATGGAAAAAAGATTATAATTGTTCTTAAATTTCCGATAGTGTCTAAGGATTCATTTACTTTTTATAAATTAGCTGTTTTTCCTAATAAGTACATGCAGGCTCTCATCCCTCCTTATCCTTTCATTGCCACAAGTACACAGTCTTTCTTGTACATGGAGGCTGAATGCCCGAAGTACGGTAACGGGTATCTTTGTGAGATAAAAACCAATCAGATCCAGACGAAAGCAGACTGCATACAGGATTTTATTCAAAGTCAAGTCTTGGGCCAAGGATGCAGGATGACGGAAGTAATCCTTTCTCAAGAAATGATACTAGGACTGGATGACAGACACTACATCCTATCTATGCCACACCAGACGAAAATACACCTAAAATGCAAACAGGACGATTTCATGACTGTTAATGGCAGCTTCCTCATAACCGTTCCTGAAAATTGTATCCTGGAATCAGATAAATTTAAAGTCAATAACGTTCAAGATAGAATTCGAGGACAACCACTGAAAATAAGTAATATCGACTTAAATGAAATACACTTCAACCACAGCCCTGAAAATCATGTAAAGTTGAATTCAATAAATTTGGAAGATCTGCATAAGATTCATACTAAGGTACTGATGCAAGCACCGATTGAACTAGAAAAGAATACATCGACGATATACCATACCACTGTCCCAATTTATACATTCCTTTTGGGCACTTTGCTACTTTTCGCAACTTACAAAGTAATCCGTTATAAGAACGTTACGTGCTGGAAGAATCAAGACGACCCTAATACAAAGACGGAAGATCAAGACAGTCAAAATTGTACCGAATCTTCGCCAGGACCACAGTTTCCAGCAACATTTTATCACACCGTGCTCAAATAGTTGCTGGTCTTCGGGGGGAGGAGTTACGCCAACGGATCCCCAAGACATTGCTGCGTCGACGTTTCTCACGGGAACGTATTGTACGGACGTAGCAGATTCCATTGGCGCAACGTAATTTTAAGTTTTCATTTTATATTCAATTAGCTTTATAGTTATTAATTGTTAAGACTTGCATCGAGCAAGACGTATTGTAATAAGTTTATATTAAAGTATTTCTAAGTGAATTCGTAGTTTTTTTTGGGGCCTCCGGCTGTCTGAAACATAATTTGTGTAATTGTTTATTTATTCTGAATCTTTAAGTTTATTGATTTTTATCCTTTACATAAGCTGTATTTAATAAAAAATGTTTAAAACTCGAATTTTCGAAATTTTTGATTTATAAGTTCTATGTAACGTTTTATAATTAAGTTATGGTATAATTAAATGTAGATTTCACTTTTGTACAGCTTAGACATTTTTCTGTATGGATACAGTGCCTTTCGATTTGAAGTTGGATAACATTTCATTTTATAGGTACTATTATAAAATTAAGAGCATGAAAGAAAAAAAAAAGCATTTCTTCATAATGCTATTGTTACCACAAAAAATATTTTCTTAATCGCAAATTTTAAGAGAAAATAAATTAAAATTAAAATTGATGTGGCGACGTTATACATACAGACGTTAGAACAAAGTCCACCATAAGAATGACGTCATTTAGGAATAAGACGATTTTTAAACATTAATAAAAACCTAAATATTTTCAAAAAGTAAAAATTACTGTTAGTTTTTATCTAGTTTTAATTAAAATAAAAATAAAAACAAGTAGCAAAAAATTTTGAAATGTTGTAATTTTGGAGCACCCTGTAAAGTCTGTATTTGTATGAACATAAGTGGAGATCGCGTCCACTTATTTTCATGCGTAAACGATGATATTCATACTCAACAGGTAACTTGGATTAACAAATAGGATAGGTTATATCCCGTAAATCCCACGGGAACGGGAACTATTTATTTATTGCACGCCTCATAAGCGAAGCGTTGAGGTGGGTACTACTGTCACTTCGCGCAAAACATCTGATTTTTCAAACTTAAAATGTCTTTATGTATCATACATTGCACTTGTAAGATAATAAATACACACACATATTAAGAAAAAAACACTATTTTTAACATTCATGATATTTTTGATGTCATTTTTGTTATTTAAACTAGTTAAAAAACAGTTTAAAAAAGTTCTGTCTTGGACGTCCGTGTGTCTGTATGTGCGGAGGATTTTCTTGTTAACACGATAGCGACCGAAATACTTTACTAATCGAGTCTTTTTTTTTCTCTTACGCTTGAGTATGCTCAGGAATAGAACCCTTTCATTTTTCAGGGTCTGATTCGATGTGGTTTAATTGTTATTAAATAAACAAAAATAATAATTAATAAATAATTATTAAAAAAAAATTATGAGGCGTGCACTTTTGGATTTTCCAAACTTTTTTCGTTTATTTCTATCTGAATAACCTATCAAAAGTAACATTCAATTGTGTAAATTTTATTTATTACGGATTCAACATCAAACAACTCTACGGTAAGTATCAAGGTGCGTATTAACTATAGAGCTATTATTTATTACCTTACCTATATGTTATAGCTAATTACTGCTGGGCGCTGCAGCTGGCTGCGATTTCGTCCATGTATCTACTGAAAGGTTTCATGACATAATATGAGCACAGGGGAATAAAATAAAAAGACCAGTATGTACATCCAAAAATATTTATTTCAATGATTACAAATTATCCTTAATCTAATTTTGAAAATCTAACACTGAATTAGATTCCTTACAATATTATTCAAATTAATAACAAAATAACGTATTTTACGACAAATTAATATTGAACTAATTATGTAGTTAAAACACGAAAGCGCATTACCTTATTATACCAGCTGCATTAACCAAAAATTTTATATGATAATAAGTATAATATTTTCAACTGATATCAAAATGTACGAAAAATAGTACTTAATAAGTAATTGAACTGAGAACATAATTTAATATTCACACAAAGCTGTATTGTTTCGATATACGTTGTTTTTATTGTAAACTGCATTACATATTTTGATAAAAAAATACTGTAAAACAACAGATGATGAAATTTTCAAAATGAAAAAAAAATACAAATTTGCCGCGCAATCGACATTTGACAGCTCTACGACTGAATGAGGCGGTTAAAAAAGTTTGTATAATATTAATAGAAATAATTATCGAGATTTAAATTGCTCTACACAAGATTTATTTTGTTTGTTTTATTACTATACTTCTTAAAGACACAATTAACTCGTACTCGTAATACGATACCTTGGAGTTGGAGCGAAAATATTGTTTGTAATAATTTGGCTAGGAAAATACAACAAATCAAAAACACTATTTACTATGGAAAAAAAACCAGGAAGGTGAAAAACATATATTTACGATTTCGATGCACTCGACTTTTAGTAAAATAATAGGTAGGTAAAAATATTATTATGGTTTTGATCACAGACATATCTGTGGTTTTGATTTTAGCTACTAGTATCAGAAAGCTGCGTGTTCAATGCACGTCGGGGTCACACAACTGTGGAGGATACAGTAGACAATATACCTAATGAAGTTTTTCATCTTTTTATTTTACTGCAAATACAAAATAAAAATTAAACAATGGTAATGTAAATTCTAAACAAACTACTACCAAAATACAATTAGAACAAAAATCATTTGACTGGTTGATTTCACCCAGAGGCCAGAGGCGGCTCGTGACAAAATTGTATGGGTGTTCACTTGAAATAAAACAACGAAAATACAATAGCGTAGCGGGATAATTTATTACAAAAAAAAATGAGCACCACATTTTATAAATGTCTATAACACTAAAAATTACAAAGTACAGGCTATTTCAAAACGAATTCAATGATTATCAATAATTAGTAAATCACCGAATTTGCATTCGCGAGCGTACCTACGCGTAGGTATCCATAGTGTTTGTTTATACTAAAGGAATGGCAACGTCGCAATTGCTGCTGTCATGCGATGCGGCAACGTTGCGTGAGACTCAAAACGCTACCTGCTACGGTATGAACGATTGTTATAAAAATAAAAGTTATACATATTTGTTGGCGTAAACTATTTTATTCATCATTAATTTTGGAAAATAAATAATGTCAAAATTGATTACAATAAAACGCAGTTTTATTTTATTACATTACAGGTAAATTAGCTTGGAGAAATTTTTGCGTTTGTAGTAGTGTATGGTCAGCAAATAAAAAAAAACAACATTTTATTTTTAGTTTTTATTCAAGTATATAATATTAGTATTATTAATATTTTATTAGTTCCAAACATTACAAGCAGTGCCGATTTTTACTTCAGTGAAGACGTGTATGAATTAGGTGTTCTCCGGCCAAAAATGTAAACCACGGTAAAAGTGAAACTGTTCGAACGGTTCCGAACACTGCTTTGTGTAGCGCATGTCGCGTGACGGTCGGCTGCCGAGTAGGTATACCTACTCGGCAGCCGCGATACACGCGACATGCGCTACACAGACCAAAAAGTTTGAGACGATGTAATAAAAGTTTCACTTTAATAACAAACAATAACAACAATAACAAACAATAACAACAATCAACAAATACAAAATTTAACAATTAAACTACGTAATAATTATAATTTTCGAATGAAATGTGTGCTTTATGTTCTAACGGTACCAAGCGACTGACGCCGGACTGCACGAGGCACCTGCGGACAGCGTAAACTGGTTTATTCTGGTTTTGTGCGTGTTTCCACTTTCCACTATCAAGACGTGACGATTTATTTATTTGTTTTGTTTCGTAATTATTATGGTCAAATATTAATTACGAAACAAATTATTATGAACAAGATATTTTATTGTTTCACGGTATTCGCCTTGTCATTGGCTCAAGGACGTAAAATTGAATGATATATTATTTTTTTTATAAAGTCAAAACCATTTTCTTTAAAACATAAATCAGAGTATTGCTAGGGATAAGTATAAAATTAAATAGTAATGTTAGGATATCGAAACATTTTTGTATAGGCTAGAACGATATAATGGAAACGCGCTCTAAGATCTGAGTAATATACACACCACTACATATGCAAAAATTTCTCGAGACTAATTTCACTGTACACTATTGTTTTTTTTTATCAAAACATGTATGTATTTGAGTAGTTAGCAGCATATAATATTCTGAATTTCTGATCCATGCCTATTCACTCAAAACTAATAACACTAATGATTTGTAACAGTAAATTATTTCAATAGGTATTTGAACATTTCATAACCAACAAGTAAGAATAATTCGTATACAAGATACAATAACAAATCTAATACACTATTTATTATTTTATTATATTTCATTATGTGAAAATAACCAGGAAGGTGAAAAACATATTTACGAAAACAAAGTAACATATGGTTTTGCTATTAGCTATCAGGAAAAAAAATCGTATTGGAACAAAAGAAGGATTGTAACTGAATTAGGTAATTAGGTATGTTTGTTTCTGGGTGCACCGTTTTCGACGACGCGACGGCCGACGCGTGACGTAAACAGAGTAGGTACCTACTTTGCTAAAACAAACTAAGTAATAAAATTGTGTGTCTGTCTGAAAATTCGCTAAAGCATATTTTACCAATGTTTGCAAGTTTGTGATTACTTTGATAGTTTATCGATTTATAATAATTGTATACTTATATCATTGTTTAAAAATATTCAAACACAATATGATATAGGTACTGATTTATCACTGGTTTCAGTGATGAACTGATGAGTCAATGTTAGCCACAATACTAATCACTTTCGTCATACATGTGTATGAACTATGATTGATGTGATTTGCAATGTGGTGAAATTTCATAAAAATCACGGGCCAATTTTTTGTTTTGAATCCCACCGAAAATACATATACATATTACTAATTGCGTTATTAGAATAATTAATGACTATACCCACGATCAATTATTACAATTTACAATATAGTCTCAAATGCATACTAGAGAAATATTGCAATTTGAATCAAAAAATGCATAGCATACAAAAATAAATTCACAACACAAGAAATTCCGCGCGCAAATCATAGCGCGTGTCAATGAAATCAAGAATGTAATTTTATATCAAGCCGACGACGACGCCGAACTAAAGTACCTACAGTACCATTTACCTTCAGTGTACAATACAGTTTACAGACCTACGACGGACGAACAATAATGAGTAATAAATTGTTTACAAAAAAAAACATAGTTTCTAAGGTCATTAGTTTTATTTTATTTTATTGTTATTTTCTTTGAACGATTGGAAATGAAATTACTCAATTATTACACATAGAACTTTGATTTATTAGAATTATGCGAATTATGTATAAGATAACGAACGCGAATGCACGACATCTAGCGCGTCAATGTCTAAACATCGCCATTCGTTTAGACATTGACGCGCTAGATGTCGTGCTTTATGTCGTGTTTCGCTTGGCAAAAGTCACGCACACTACTGTAGAAGTGTCAAATTTTGCCGGTATTTCACTGTTGTTTTTCTAAGTAAATAATGTAAGTTATTGATTAAAAAGGTCGAACGCGGACACATTTCATTGTAGAGAAGTGATAAAATGATTAGTTTTAAAGAAATAGTGTCTGTGTTAAGTGTTTAGTCGTCATCAAAAATGTATGGAGGGACGGTCGGAACATCCACCTTAAACAAGAATTATTTCATATAGGTTTTCTATTCAAGAACTGCTCTTACCAATTCAAGATCCTTGGCATCTTGTGGATGTGGATAACCTGAGCATGATGGTTGATCAGTAGTATTTGATATGTCAATTAAGGCAAATTGAGATGGATGGTCTGCCTGAAAGAGATAAAAATGTTACTTATAACATTGGATATGGTCCCAAGTAATAATAAATAGATTGCTACAGAAACATGGACTCAATGTTTGGTAAATTGTAAAACTTTTAGTATTTTTTTTATTAAAAGCATTTATTGAACAAACATAGTGTATTATACTTATGGATAGTGTAGCTTTCCAACAACGAAAGAATTAAAAAAATTGGACCAGTACAACAGTAGGACAACTAAAAAAATAACTCAGTAGGTTTTAAGTACCAGTCATCACACCACTTGTCTCATGACACTCTAGGTCTCTAGAGCATATCAGTCAAAAAAGATATTGTGAAGCTTAAGTAAATGAATCCTTAGACACTATCGGAAATTTAAGAACAATTATAATCTTTTTTCCATTAAAATAATATCCTGGTTTTATTATATCGTAATATTGTCTTAATTCTAACTCTAAAATTCTATCCTTACCATATATAGTATTTAATTTTATTAATATATCCTTTAACACATTTGAACTTAACATAGAATGATGTGTTGAGGACGTACGAATGAAAGCTAATGTATTTTCAATTCTAACCAATTCTTGCAATATATCATCTACATTTTCTGTCATTATGCTAAGGATTTGGGCAAATTTAGCATATTTTATCAAACGGGATATTTGTATCCTGGAATCAGATAAATTTAAAGTCAATAACGTTCAAGATAGAATTCGAGGACAACCACTGAAAATAAGTAATATCGACTTAAATGAAATACACTTCAACCACAGCCCTGAAAATCATGTAAAGTTGAATTCAATAAATTTGGAAGATCTGCATAAGATTCATACTAAGGTACTGATGCAAGCACCGATTGAACTAGAAAAGAATACATCGACAATATACCATACCACTGTCCCAATTTATACATTCCTTTTGGGCACTTTGCTACTTTTCGCAACTTACAAAGTAATCCGTTATAAGAACGTTACGTGCTGGAAGAATCAAGACGACCCTAATACAAAGACGGAAGATCAAGACAGTCAAAATTGTACCGAATCTTCGCCAGGACCACAGTTTCCAGCAACATTTTATCACACCGTGCTCAAATAGTTGCTGGTCTTCGGGGGGAGGAGTTACGCCAACGGATCCCCAAGACATTGCTGCGTCGACGTTTCTCACGGGAACGTATTGTACGGACGTAGCAGCTAGGCTATTCTGTAAAAAACGCGCCCGAACTCGCATCTCACCTGAGTGAGTCGACTCACTTCACTTTCGAACGTTCGAGTTTTTGGTTTCGCATTCTGTAAACATCCGCTCGGCAGAGGCGAAGCGAAGTGAGTCTCACTTCGAAACTCACTTGCCTAGTGAAGGGATCTTATAGATTTGAATTTATCGACATTGTTATTATCTTTAAAATGCGGCAATTTAACACATTTTGAAGACATAATAACACTTTAGTATTGTACCGTGGGTGGAATTAAACTAAAATTGCAATTTTACACTGATAAATTCTTTAAAATCAAAATAATTCTAGCGTCACTGAAAAAAAAGGACGCTTGTCTGTGGTTCGTTTGACTTATGTTTATTTCTCAAGTGGTTTTTTGTACCTAATTTTAAAGTGTTTCGTGTTGCATTCTTTCTAAAAGTTATGTTGGAGTTTTGGCTGCATATTACATTCGATGTCCCCGAATTTCATTATTTTGTGTTGTTTAATCGATAGCTGGTAGTGGATTTTCTTAACAAACTGCTTTTCTTTTCCATCAAAAATGCGTAGTTTTTGTGAAAATCGAAATTGAAAATGATATTTTTTAAGGTTATTTTTGTACTAAAAACGCAACTTAAAGTAAAATCTTAAGCCATTATAGTATCAAAATGTCTAATTATCACACTCACACGCATTATTTTTAAATATATTTACGTACCTATTACTTTATTTACATATTACAATTTATTTTGTCAAAATAGTATTTTAACAATTTAGTATAGCCAAAAATCGTTCCATATTTTGTATTCACAACAAGCCACAGATAACACAGATTAGTTAATATGACGCAGATCACAGATTAGCAATACAAATATACTAGCTTATCATAGAGTATAAATGATACATTTTAATTTTTAATGTTTTTTTTATAGCTCACTTGCTTCAGTTTTAAAAATCGATTAACTTTTACTTTTAGTATTCAAATGGGTAGCGAGGAGCGAAGCGACGAGCGTGTTAGGTTAACTGTTGAACTGCCGCACGAGCCGAGCGAGCGAAGCGAGCGTGCCGCGGCAGCGGCCGGCGAGTGCCAGAAGCGACTTTAGGGCGATTCCCACTCAAACAAAAAAAAACTACGTAGGTTTAAACAACCTGTTTGTATTTTATTTATGTATCGTAAAATTTTTGTTATTATCAAATGCTATCTAAATTAAAATTACGAAGTGTCTAGTCGTCCGCTAAACGGATGAATAAAATAAATTAGTCGTCCGATTACCGGATGAATAAAATAATTTAATCGTCCGATTATTCGGATTACTAGATAACCTTTTAACACTAAAGCTAGTTGGGTTGGACTAAAGCAAAGGGGGCTCAGGACTTAGAAAATTTTTGATGGAGTTGGTGTCATTATAACACCTATTTATTATTGTTTTATCGTAAAGATTACGCTAATATAAGCATGTTTTATAGGAACAACTTTTCTCTAAAATCAAAAATGGCCGAGATATTCGCCCTCAATTCGTTAGGTTAGGTTTAGGTTAGGTTAGGTTAGGTTTCTTAAAAAAAAAACTACACAGAAATAGGAGCCCCGCGAAGCGGGGCTCCGTCGACGCGCAAAAAAAATCAAGTTTAGGTTAGGTTAGCCGTTAGGTTAGGTTAGGTTAGGTTTCTTAAAAAAAAAACTACACAGAAACAGGAGCCCCGCGAAGCGGGGCTCCGTCGACGCGCAAAAAAAAATCAAGTTTAGGTTAGGTTAGCCGTTAGGTTAGGTTAGGTTAGGTTTCTTAAAAAAAAAACTACACAGAAATAGGAGCCCCGCGAAGCGGGGCTCCGTCGACGCGCAAAAAAAATCAAATACCTACGTGTGCCCTCCTCCCCCCTCTCCTCCCCCCACAAAAAACCTATAATACGTGCGGCAGTTCTCTAAAGAATTATTATTTTATTCATCCGGTAATCGGACAACTAATTTATTTTATTCATCCGTTTAGCGGACGACTAGCGCTGTCCTTAAAATTATTTTTGACAAATTCATTTTAAAAATCACTTTCGAATTATATTTATTATCTACAATTGTGAACGCGCCATATAACATTTATTATCTATAATGGCATGTCGTAAATACGTGGTAAATACAAACTTACATTTTCCAGGTAATATAATTTAAGAAATTGTTATAAATAAATTAATAATACGGCATTATATTTAAAAATATTGCCTGTGTGCGAGATTACTAGAAGTTTTAATACGACAATGGTATAAAAGTGTCGTTTTTAGTACAAAAATAACCTTAAAAAAAAAAATTTTCATTTTCGATTTTCACAAAAACTACGCATTTTTGTTGGAAAAGAAAAGCAGTTTGTTAAGAAAATCCACTACCAGCTATCGATTAAACAGCACAAAATAATGAAATTCGGGGACATCGAATCAAATATTTAACCGGAGTTTTAGTTAATGTTTCAGTTTGGCTTTATTAAGTTGTTGTGTAATTGCTGTTAAACGTGTTGCATAAATTATTTAAAGGAGAAAACTGCAAAAATAACAACTATGAGGTGAGTAATGTGATTCTTGTATTTAACTAAAATATTATCTTATACAACAAGCTTATTGAAATATTTAACTTAAAATCTTAAACATTGTAGCTCCTCGGAAAGGTCGTCTCATCCCTCCCGTGCCCAAGTAGAGTATCTAGTCGACTATCTTAGCAAACATCCTAGCTTAGCCAAGGGTTTTTCAAAAGTCCCGAGCGCTAGAGACGAAGCTAGAAAAACATGGGAGGAGTTGACTATCAAATTAAATAGCTTGGGAGGCTGCACTAAAACATGGAAACAGTGGACAAAGGTAGGCAATAGGCATATAGAAAACTATTCATCTTATACCGTGTAGGTATCTGGCTTACCTATATATTATTAATAAACTTTTAATTTTGCTTTAGTATTGGTCTGACAAAAAGAGTGCCGTGAAGAAAAAAGCTGCCCTAAGATACCGGGCACGCAATAAGACTGGTGGTGGATGTGAATCGGTGGTGGAGCTTTCAGAGGTGGAGGAGAAAATACTCACATTAATGGGCGGGGAAGGTTTTGCAATTGGTGATAGGCATTTGGAAATTAATCCATTTGAAGTAAGCTATTGTTATCGATTTTGTTGATCCGATACATGTATGTATGTAAAATATAATTATTCAATGTCATGTTCTTTTTTTAGGAAATCCCCGTCCTTACTGATGCCAACGAAAGCCCCACATTGCCGACTTCATCTATGATAAATGAAACCACAACTATTGTAAGTAAATACCTAGTGTATTAATAAAATATTACTTAATAATAAACAACTTATTAGTAAATGTTTCTTATATTGTTCTAGGAATACCAAGTCTTGGATGAGACTGCTATAAATACGGAAAATGTTAGTATGGCAGATACTGAGGTATATATTAATAAGATATTATGAAAATGGTACTTTTTTATTGATTCCAGTATTTGAAATACTATGTTTTTTTTTTCAGAGACCTCAACTAATTCAGCAATATGTTAACTGTATCCCGAATCCCGAACCTTCCCCTGCTCATACACCACCGAGAGCGGAGGTAACGAGCCCTCTGCAAGCAGTTACCCCCTCTGGCTCAGGCAACTTTCCTGCTCGACGTCAATTGAACGTCGCGGGTCCATCACCACGTCGTACTACAAGTAATTATGAGATTTATGAATTGATTTACAATATTTATAATCCATACTAATATTATAAATGCGAAAGTAACTCTGTCTGTCTGTCTGTTACTCAATCACGCCTTAACTACTGAACCAATTTGCATGAAATTTGGTATAGAGATATTTTGATACCCGAGAAAGGACATAGGATAGGTTTTATCCCGGAAATCTTACGGGAACGGGTTTTTCTTTGAAAACGCGGGCGAAGCCGCGGGCGGAAAGCTAGTCAACAATAAAAATTTGGAAATACATACAAATAAAACTAAATAATACTTGATAATGAATTAAGGAAATAATAATAACATCAGAAGACTTGTCAAAAATGCGTCACCGCGACCGGTGGAAATAATAATAAATTAATATTTATTTTACGTTTCAGGGTCATCGAGTCGTCCACAACAACGGCAAAGAAGACGATCACCTCCATCACAAAGGCGGCAATCTCAATTAACAACCTTTACTGAAAGGTTTCTTAGCTTGGAAGAGCAACGGATTGAGATTGACCGTCGCTACTGTGAGTTACAGGAGGTGATGGTCAACTCACAAAGGGAGACCAACAGAATGACAGCAGAGGGCCTGATTGCCGTCGGGGAAGGTCTTAAATTATTAGCTGAAAATTTAAAAAAATAAAATACTTTTATACTTAAATACATTTATTAGTTCTTAACTTATTTTAGTAGTAAAAAATTATCTGTGGTTTTACTTATAGTTTCTTAATTTACTAACATTAGTTTATAAGCCCTAATTGAGTTACTAACACCTATGAATATAATTTTCCGGAATAAATAATTTGCATTGATTTTTGATTGAATTAATTACAATTACCGCGTGTTCCTTGCCCTCCATAATTCATTTATCAATCTTTGTCTACATAGCTGACCAAGTGCAGTTTCATTAGGTACATCCTCATTTGAAGCTACACTTTGTCTGGTCCTATGAAAACCAGCCTCAACCTCTAGCTCTGAATTGAATATGGCTGGAGCTGGCAGGCCGGCACGATTACAAATATTGTGAAGCACGCAACATGCTATTACAATCTTCGAAACCGTGTCGGGGTCATAATGTAGGACTCTATGTGCTAATAGGCATCTAAATCTGGCTTTAAGGACCCCAATTGTTCTTTCTACGGTGTTTCTTGCAGTAGCATGCAGCTAGTTATAGTGATGTTCTGGTGTTCCCTCGTCTGCATTTGGAACTGGCACCATTAGGTACTGACGCTGCGGATACCCAGAATCACCTGTAACAATGAATATTGTTAAAAAATAAAATGTTTTGTCATCAACAATTATATTTTTATTAGGAGTTAGGAGTTTTCAATGATTTCGCCTGCTCTCCAATTTTTATGAATTCCGTGAACTTCGGTAATAAAGCCTAAATTACTCAGAAATAAAGTAGTTTTTTTAATGATGAAAGAATTTTTGAAGGAATTAATCCAGTAGTTTTTGAGTTAAATATTTACAAACAAACAAAGATTCGTCTTTATAATTAATTAGCTAAGAGGTAACTCACCTAACAAGTACACAGATTCGCCTGTTTGTACTAATTGTTCGAGGTGGTCCCGAATGATGCAATTATTAAAAATAAGGCTGTCGTGAGTCGCTCCGCCATATGTTGCATCTACATGTATTATGTTCAAATCTGCATCTGTGAACTGCAAAAAGAATTATTTTACAACTATTTTTATGTGGCTGTTCTAATGAATGTTAAAAAAAATATAGGTACTAGCAGCGTCTTGTGATTTATACTGCTTCGTTAATGATCCTATGGAATTGGTCCAAATTTCATTAAATCGATTTTCTGTGGTTCAAGTGCGAAAGCGTATACAGACATTATTATATCAGGCTTACCATTTGTACATTTCTTGCATGATATCCTTTGCGACAGTAGTATCGTTCTTCATGGCAAGTTGGTCTCACCATTGTCACAAAAGTCCCATCTACACATCCTATTACCCCAGGAATACTGAATTTCTCATAGAATCTGCAATAAGAAATAAAAAAATCATTAAATATTTTTCATTAACATGATAGGTTTATTTAGGTAGGTACACAAACCTTGTTTTGAGTCTCAGTCTTTCTTCAGAATTTTGGGGAAATCTTATGTATTGCACGCCTCATAAGCGAAGCGTTGAGGTGGGTACTACTGTCACTTCGCGCAAAACATCTGATTTTTCAAACTTAAAATGTCTTTATGTATCATACATTGCACTTGTAAGGTAATACATACACACACATATTAAGAAAAAACACTATTTTTAACGTTCATGATATTTTTGATGTCATTTTTGTTATTTAAACTAGTTAAAAAACAGTTTAAAAAAGTTCTGTCTTGGACGTCCGTGTGTCTGTATGTGCGGATCCTTTTTCTTGTTAACACGATAGCGACCGAAATACTTTACTAATCGAGTCTTTTTTTTTCTCTTACGCTTGAGTATTCTCAGGAATAGAACCCTTCCATTTTTCAGGGTCTGATTCGATGTGGTTTATTTGTTATTAAATAAACAAAAATAATAATTAATAAATATTTATTAAAAAAAAATTATGAGGCGTGCACTTTTGGATTTTCCAAATTATTTTTTTACTATACTTGGATGGCTTAGGGCTTCTATGACCTCGTGGATACTACGAGATGCTGATGGCTGCGACACAAACGAATTTATGTGTTTTCCACATATCCTTTGATAGCTCCCAGTCGCAAAGAAAGAAAGTGCACATAACAACTGAAAAAAATTAATGAAATTTCTTGAAACTATCAAAATAAAAGGTACTTAATCTGATAAGGAAACCATCCATAATTAAAGTCGGTTAATAACTCAAAACGTTTTTAAAGAAACCGTAAGGGAGAGAAACTTTGGACTTTAACATAGGGTACCTACCACTTGAAAGGGTGACATCATAAAAAATAATCGGGGATTAGATGACGTTATCGTTAGTGGTTCTATGTTCTATGCGAGGAAGTTATGTTACCTACCTACATAATGGAATGTTTTACAGAGTTATGGGAAAGTTATCCCAATATTCACATGGGATCGGGACTTCCGCAGATGAAATCACGGGACCGATGACTATTGTAACAGTAACTTTTCATGACATTATGAATACACATATAAAGCACTTAGATACATACCTTGACTCTAGCAGTTAATCCTCTTCGTCGACGTTGAGGTTTTTTAACTAAAACTTTAATGTCTTCCATCACTTGAGAAACTAGTTCTTCCGATAAACGGTAGCATTCAACAAAATTTTTATTTCGATTAATAATTTGCATTTCCCGAATGCTGGTACTTTGCCGGCGACTTTCTATTATATCCACAGCATTAGCTTCTCGTATTATAGCACTTAATATAAAATAACGCGCCATTTTAGTAAAAAAATATATAAAATTTGTATCAAATTTGTTCCACAACCACTAACTCACTCACGAACTCGGCACCTAATAGGCGAGTGAATTGCTGACAGGTGAATTCGTATTTGTAAATACTCGAACTCGACGTTCGAGGTGTAAAATTACCTTACAGAATGCCGAATTCATACTATAAACGTCAAAATCACAGACATGTATATTTAAGTAGACAACGCAAGTACCGCGATCTGTATGAAAACCAAGCGTGTCATATTTTTTGTACTGACCTTGACGCGTTATGACGTCACGAGCGCTTTTTAGTGATGTTAATTTCATTTTACGCTAAATCGATTAGGCCGCCACTCGCGCGGCGATTCTAGTATCGTCCTATCCCATCGAAGTAAATCGAAAGAAATCAGATCAAACTAGATCTATGTCTAAGAGGTAGTCAAATAAATGAATCGTAATCGATTACTAAATCGATTCAAGACAGAAAAATGATAATTACCATAGACAGAGGGATGATAAAATAAAGTTATAAACCTTTTAATATTCTAACAAGTAAACTAATGTGTTTTAGCTTTTTCTTACATATGCCCATTGAGTTACCATGTACTACGTACTAGAGAGGCCATCGAAAGAAAGTAATGAAACTGTCAATCAATCAATCTTTATGTCCCGTTGCATCGATCCATTTTCCTTTTATGTTCGGGTTACTTGGAAAACTGAAAAAACAAACATAGTCTAAGCAATAAGGAGTTTTCTTAAAAAACTCCCAAGATGACACTTTATAACTAATGGCGTCCATGTCATAATATTTATTTTTAGTACCTTTGTATTAAAATACTTAAAAGTTCTAGGTCAAGTCGTATTAAATGACAAAAAAAATCTATGCCTTTTTTTCTGAAAAATTGCTCCTTCAAATTATCATTTTTCTGTTCGATTATAAAATCGATTAGAATCGAGAACTGTTGCATCAAATGAACATCACTAACCACAAAATTGGACAGAAAAATGAGAACAGAAAAATGAGAAGACGCTATTCATTGCTTGTTATCATACGACGCGATCTTTACCGTGCCAAGTAAAAGCCGCAATGTATTCCGAATCATTTCGTATGATTTGGTATCCGTGTTTGTCACGATCGTTTTCCACAGATATTCTTTATTTGATTTTAAAATAAATAGTGCATATTCTGATTAGAAAATTACTTACCGGTGGAAGGAAACATCTATGCTAACTCGGCCACTCACAGCTGTGGAGTTTCTACAGTTTATAACGGCGCAATTCGGCATTTTACTTTATTCAGCTTCACGTCTTTCCTTGGCGAACTGCAAGCGCGGACTGAGTGTAGGCCAGCGTCAAGTAAGTTTCATAAACTTAGTTTGGACACGGGAAGTACATACACTCGCTTAGTCTATCTTGATACATGTCTGTGGTCAAAATACTCACTTAGCACAGTTCGCCTCGTCGCCGCTCTCGACGATGTGGCGCCACTAGTACTGTCGAGTTTTACAGAATACGAAATCGAAAACTCACCGCGGATTCCGCGTTCGAGTTTTTATAATAACCTTACAGAATAGCACTGCAGATTCCATTGGCGCAACGTAATTTTAAGTTTTCATTTTATATTCAATTAGCTTTATAGTTATTAATTGTTAAGACTTGCATCGAGCAAGACGTATTGTAATAAGTTTATATTAAAGTATTTCTAAGTGAATTCGTAGTTTTTTTTGGGGCCTCCGGCTGTCTGAAACATAATTTGTGTAATTGTTTATTTATTCTGAATCTTTAAGTTTATTGATTTTTATCCTTTACATAAGCTGTATTTAATAAAAAATGTTTAAAACTCGAATTTTCGAAATTTTTGATTTATAAGTTCTATGTAACGTTTTATAATTAAGTTATGGTATAATTAAATGTAGATTTCACTTTTGTACAGCTTAGACATTTTTCTGTATGGATACAGTGCCTTTCGATTTGAAGTTGGATAACATTTCATTTTATAGGTACTATTATAAAATTAAGAGCATGAAAGAAAAAAAAAAGCATTTCTTCATAATGCTATTGTTACCACAAAAAATATTTTCTTAATCGCAAATTTTAAGAGAAAATAAATTAAAATTAAAATTGATGTGGCGACGTTATACATACAGACGTTAGAACAAAGTCCACCATAAGAATGACGTCATTTAGGAATAAGACGATTTTTAAACATTAATAAAAACCTAAATATTTTCAAAAAGTAAAAATTACTGTTAGTTTTTATCTAGTTTTAATTAAAATAAAAATAAAAACAAGTAGCAAAAAATTTTGAAATGTTGTAATTTTGGAGCACCCTGTAAAGTCTGTATTTGTATGAACATAAGTGGAGATCGCGTCCACTTATTTTCATGCGTAAACGATGATATTCATACTCAACAGGTAACTTGGATTAACAAATAGGATAGGTTATATCCCGTAAATCCCACGGGAACGGGAACTATTTATTTATTGCACGCCTCATAAGCGAAGCGTTGAGGTGGGTACTACTGTCACTTCGCGCAAAACATCTGATTTTTCAAACTTAAAATGTCTTTATGTATCATACATTGCACTTGTAAGATAATAAATACACACACATATTAAGAAAAAAACACTATTTTTAACATTCATGATATTTTTGATGTCATTTTTGTTATTTAAACTAGTTAAAAAACAGTTTAAAAAAGTTCTGTCTTGGACGTCCGTGTGTCTGTATGTGCGGAGGATTTTCTTGTTAACACGATAGCGACCGAAATACTTTACTAATCGAGTCTTTTTTTTTCTCTTACGCTTGAGTATGCTCAGGAATAGAACCCTTTCATTTTTCAGGGTCTGATTCGATGTGGTTTAATTGTTATTAAATAAACAAAAATAATAATTAATAAATAATTATTAAAAAAAAATTATGAGGCGTGCACTTTTGGATTTTCCAAACTTTTTTCGTTTATTTCTATCTGAATAACCTATCAAAAGTAACATTCAATTGTGTAAATTTTATTTATTACGGATTCAACATCAAACAACTCTACGGTAAGTATCAAGGTGCGTATTAACTATAGAGCTATTATTTATTACCTTACCTACCTATATGTTATAGCTAATTACTGCTGGGCGCTGCAGCTGGCTGCGATTTCGTCCATGTATCTACTGAAAGGTTTCATGACATAATATGAGCACAGGGGAATAAAATAAAAAGACCAGTATGTACATCCAAAAATATTTATTTCAATGATTACAAATTATCCTTAATCTAATTTTGAAAATCTAACACTGAATTAGATTCCTTACAATATTATTCAAATTAATAACAAAATAACGTATTTTACGACAAATTAATATTGAACTAATTATGTAGTTAAAACACGAAAGCGCATTACCTTATTATACCAGCTGCATTAACCAAAAATTTTATATGATAATAAGTATAATATTTTCAACTGATATCAAAATGTACGAAAAATAGTACTTAATAAGTAATTGAACTGAGAACATAATTTAATATTCACACAAAGCTGTATTGTTTCGATATACGTTGTTTTTATTGTAAACTGCATTACATATTTTGATAAAAAAATACTGTAAAACAACAGATGATGAAATTTTCAAAATGAAAAAAAAAATACAAATTTGCCGCGCAATCGACATTTGACAGCTCTACGACTGAATGAGGCGGTTAAAAAAGTTTGTATAATATTAATAGAAATAATTATCGAGATTTAAATTGCTCTACACAAGATTTATTTTGTTTGTTTTATTACTATACTTCTTAAAGACACAATTAACTCGTACTCGTAATACGATACCTTGGAGTTGGAGCGAAAATATTGTTTGTAATAATTTGGCTAGGAAAATACAACAAATCAAAAACACTATTTACTATGGAAAAAAAACCAGGAAGGTGAAAAACATATATTTACGATTTCGATGCACTCGACTTTTAGTAAAATAATAGGTAGGTAAAAATATTATTATGGTTTTGATCACAGACATATCTGTGGTTTTGATTTTAGCTACTAGTATCAGAAAGCTGCGTGTTCAATGCACGTCGGGGTCACACAACTGTGGAGGATACAGTAGACAATATACCTAGTGAAGTTTTTCATCTTTTTATTTTACTGCAAATACAAAATAAAAATTAAACAATGGTAATGTAAATTCTAAACAAACTACTATTAAAATACAATTAGAACAAAAATCATTTGACTGGTTGATTTCACCCAGAGGCCAGAGGCGGCTCGTGACAAAATTGTATGGGTGTTCACTTGAAATAAAACAACGAAAATACAATAGCGTAGCGGGATAATTTATTACAAAAAAAAATGAGCACCACATTTTATAAATGTCTATAACACTAAAAATTACAAAGTACAGGCTATTTCAAAACGAATTCAATGATTATCAATAATTAGTAAATCACCGAATTTGCATTCGCGAGCGTACCTACGCGTAGGTATCCATAGTGTTTGTTTATACTAAAGGAATGGCAACGTCGCAATTGCTGCTGTCATGCGATGCGGCAACGTTGCGTGAGACTCAAAACGCTACCTGCTACGGTATGAACGATTGTTATAAAAATAAAAGTTATACATATTTGTTGGCGTAAACTATTTTATTCATCATTAATTTTGGAAAATAAATAATGTCAAAATTGATTACAATAAAACGCAGTTTTATTTTATTACATTACAGGTAAATTAGCTTGGAGAAATTTTTGCGTTTGTAGTAGTGTATGGTCAGCAAATAAAAAAAAACAACATTTTATTTTTAGTTTTTATTCAAGTATATAATATTAGTATTATTAATATTTTATTAGTTCCAAACATTACAAGCAGTGCCGATTTTTACTTCAGTGAAGACGTGTATGAATTAGGTGTTCTCCGGCCAAAAATGTAAACCACGGTAAAAGTGAAACTGTTCGAACGGTTCCGAACACTGCTTTGTGTAGCGCATGTCGCGTGACGGTCGGCTGCCGAGTAGGTATACCTACTCGGCAGCCGCGATACACGCGACATGCGCTACACAGACCAAAAAGTTTGAGACGATGTAATAAAAGTTTCACTTTAATAACAAACAATAACAACAATAACAAACAATAACAACAATCAACAAATACAAAATTTAACAATTAAACTACGTAATAATTATAATTTTCGAATGAAATGTGTGCTTTATGTTCTAACGGTACCAAGCGACTGACGCCGGACTGCACGAGGCACCTGCGGACAGCGTAAACTGGTTTATTCTGGTTTTGTGCGTGTTTCCACTTTCCACTATCAAGACGTGACGATTTATTTATTTGTTTTGTTTCGTAATTATTATGGTCAAATATTAATTACGAAACAAATTATTATGAACAAGATATTTTATTGTTTCACGGTATTCGCCTTGTCATTGGCTCAAGGACGTAAAATTGAATGATATATTATTTTTTTTATAAAGTCAAAACCATTTTCTTTAAAACATAAATCAGAGTATTGCTAGGGATAAGTATAAAATTAAATAGTAATGTTAGGATATCGAAACATTTTTGTATAGGCTAGAACGATATAATGGAAACGCGCTCTAAGATCTGAGTAATATACACACCACTACATATGCAAAAATTTCTCGAGACTAATTTCACTGTACACTATTGTTTTTTTTTATCAAAACATGTATGTATTTGAGTAGTTAGCAGCATATAATATTCTGAATTTCTGATCCATGCCTATTCACTCAAAACTAATAACACTAATGATTTGTAACAGTAAATTATTTCAATAGGTATTTGAACATTTCATAACCAACAAGTAAGAATAATTCGTATACAAGATACAATAACAAATCTAATACACTATTTATTATTTTATTATATTTCATTATGTGAAAATAACCAGGAAGGTGAAAAACATATTTACGAAAACAAAGTAACATATGGTTTTGCTATTAGCTATCAGGAAAAAAAATCGTATTGGAACAAAAGAAGGATTGTAACTGAATTAGGTAATTAGGTATGTTTGTTTCTGGGTGCACCGTTTTCGACGACGCGACGGCCGACGCGTGACGTAAACAGAGTAGGTACCTACTTTGCTAAAACAAACTAAGTAATAAAATTGTGTGTCTGTCTGAAAATTCGCTAAAGCATATTTTACCAATGTTTGCAAGTTTGTGATTACTTTGATAGTTTATCGATTTATAATAATTGTATACTTATATCATTGTTTAAAAATATTCAAACACAATATGATATAGGTACTGATTTATCACTGGTTTCAGTGATGAACTGATGAGTCAATGTTAGCCACAATACTAATCACTTTCGTCATACATGTGTATGAACTATGATTGATGTGATTTGCAATGTGGTGAAATTTCATAAAAATCACGGGCCAATTTTTTGTTTTGAATCCCACCGAAAATACATATACATATTACTAATTGCGTTATTAGAATAATTAATGACTATACCCACGATCAATTATTACAATTTACAATATAGTCTCAAATGCATACTAGAGAAATATTGCAATTTGAATCAAAAAATGCATAGCATACAAAAATAAATTCACAACACAAGAAATTCCGCGCGCAAATCATAGCGCGTGTCAATGAAATCAAGAATGTAATTTTATATCAAGCCGACGACGACGCCGAACTAAAGTACCTACAGTACCATTTACCTTCAGTGTACAATACAGTTTACAGACCTACGACGGACGAACAATAATGAGTAATAAATTGTTTACAAAAAAAAACATAGTTTCTAAGGTCATTAGTTTTATTTTATTTTATTGTTATTTTCTTTGAACGATTGGAAATGAAATTACTCAATTATTACACATAGAACTTTGATTTATTAGAATTATGCGAATTATGTATAAGATAACGAACGCGAATGCACGACATCTAGCGCGTCAATGTCTAAACATCGCCATTCGTTTAGACATTGACGCGCTAGATGTCGTGCTTTATGTCGTGTTTCGCTTGGCAAAAGTCACGCACACTACTGTAGAAGTGTCAAATTTTGCCGGTATTTCACTGTTGTTTTTCTAAGTAAATAATGTAAGTTATTGATTAAAAAGGTCGAACGCGGACACATTTCATTGTAGAGAAGTGATAAAATGATTAGTTTTAAAGAAATAGTGTCTGTGTTAAGTGTTTAGTCGTCATCAAAAATGTATGGAGGGACGGTCGGAACATCCACCTTAAACAAGAATTATTTCATATAGGTTTTCTATTCAAGAACTGCTCTTACCAATTCAAGATCCTTGGCATCTTGTGGATGTGGATAACCTGAGCATGATGGTTGATCAGTAGTATTTGATATGTCAATTAAGGCAAATTGAGATGGATGGTCTGCCTGAAAGAGATAAAAATGTTACTTATAACATTGGATATGGTCCCAAGTAATAATAAATAGATTGCTACAGAAACATGGACTCAATGTTTGGTAAATTGTAAAACTTTTAGTATTTTTTTTATTAAAAGCATTTATTGAACAAACATAGTGTATTATACTTATGGATAGTGTAGCTTTCCAACAACGAAAGAATTAAAAAAATTGGACCAGTACAACAGTAGGACAACTAAAAAAATAACTCAGTAGGTTTTAAGTACCAGTCATCACACCACTTGTCTCATGACACTCTAGGTCTCTAGAGCATATCAGTCAAAAAAGATATTGTGAAGCTTAAGTAAATGAATCCTTAGACACTATCGGAAATTTAAGAACAATTATAATCTTTTTTCCATTAAAATAATATCCTGGTTTTATTATATCGTAATATTGTCTTAATTCTAACTCTAAAATTCTATCCTTACCATATATAGTATTTAATTTTATTAATATATCCTTTAACACATTTGAACTTAACATAGAATGATGTGTTGAGGACGTACGAATGAAAGCTAATGTATTTTCAATTCTAACCAATTCTTGCAATATATCATCTACATTTTCTGTCATTATGCTAAGGATTTGGGCAAATTTAGCATATTTTATCAAACGGGATATTTGTATCCTGGAATCAGATAAATTTAAAGTCAATAACGTTCAAGATAGAATTCGAGGACAACCACTGAAAATAAGTAATATCGACTTAAATGAAATACACTTCAACCACAGCCCTGAAAATCATGTAAAGTTGAATTCAATAAATTTGGAAGATCTGCATAAGATTCATACTAAGGTACTGATGCAAGCACCGATTGAACTAGAAAAGAATACATCGACGATATACCATACCACTGTCCCAATTTATACATTCCTTTTGGGCACTTTGCTACTTTTCGCAACTTACAAAGTAATCCGTTATAAGAACGTTACGTGCTGGAAGAATCAAGACGACCCTAATACAAAGACGGAAGATCAAGACAGTCAAAATTGTACCGAATCTTCGCCAGGACCACAGTTTCCAGCAACATTTTATCACACCGTGCTCAAATAGTTGCTGGTCTTCGGGGGGAGGAGTTACGCCAACGGATCCCCAAGACATTGCTGCGTCGACGTTTCTCACGGGAACGTATTGTACGGACGTAGCAGCTAGGCTATTCTGTAAAAAACGCGCCCGAACTCGCATCTCACCTGAGTGAGTCGACTCACTTCACTTTCGAACGTTCGAGTTTTTGGTTTCGCATTCTGTAAACATCCGCTCGGCAGAGGCGAAGCGAAGTGAGTCTCACTTCGAAACTCACTTGCCTAGTGAAGGGATCTTATAGATTTGAATTTATCGACATTGTTATTATCTTTAAAATGCGGCAATTTAACACATTTTGAAGACATAATAACACTTTAGTATTGTACCGTGGGTGGAATTAAACTAAAATTGCAATTTTACACTGATAAATTCTTTAAAATCAAAATAATTCTAGCGTCACTGAAAAAAAAGGACGCTTGTCTGTGGTTCGTTTGACTTATGTTTATTTCTCAAGTGGTTTTTTGTACCTAATTTTAAAGTGTTTCGTGTTGCATTCTTTCTAAAAGTTATGTTGGAGTTTTGGCTGCATATTACATTCGATGTCCCCGAATTTCATTATTTTGTGTTGTTTAATCGATAGCTGGTAGTGGATTTTCTTAACAAACTGCTTTTCTTTTCCATCAAAAATGCGTAGTTTTTGTGAAAATCGAAATTGAAAATGATATTTTTTAAGGTTATTTTTGTACTAAAAACGCAACTTAAAGTAAAATCTTAAGCCATTATAGTATCAAAATGTCTAATTATCACACTCACACGCATTATTTTTAAATATATTTACGTACCTATTACTTTATTTACATATTACAATTTATTTTGTCAAAATAGTATTTTAACAATTTAGTATAGCCAAAAATCGTTCCATATTTTGTATTCACAACAAGCCACAGATAACACAGATTAGTTAATATGACGCAGATCACAGATTAGCAATACAAATATACTAGCTTATCATAGAGTATAAATGATACATTTTAATTTTTAATGTTTTTTTTATAGCTCACTTGCTTCAGTTTTAAAAATCGATTAACTTTTACTTTTAGTATTCAAATAGGTAGCGAGGAGCGAAGCGACGAGCGTGTTAGGTTAACTGTTGAACTGCCGCACGAGCCGAGCGAGCGAAGCGAGCGTGCCGCGGCAGCGGCCGGCGAGTGCCAGAAGCGACTTTAGGGCGATTCCCACTCAAACAAAAAAAAACTACGTAGGTTTAAACAACCTGTTTGTATTTTATTTATGTATCGTAAAATTTTTGTTATTATCAAATGCTATCTAAATTAAAATTACGAAGTGTCTAGTCGTCCGCTAAACGGATGAATAAAATAAATTAGTCGTCCGATTACCGGATGAATAAAATAATTTAATCGTCCGATTATTCGGATTACTAGATAACCTTTTAACACTAAAGCTAGTTGGGTTGGACTAAAGCAAAGGGGGCTCAGGACTTAGAAAATTTTTGATGGAGTTGGTGTCATTATAACACCTATTTATTATTGTTTTATCGTAAAGATTACGCTAATATAAGCATGTTTTATAGGAACAACTTTTCTCTAAAATCAAAAATGGCCGAGATATTCGCCCTCAATTCGTTAGGTTAGGTTTAGGTTAGGTTAGGTTAGGTTTCTTAAAAAAAAAACTACACAGAAATAGGAGCCCCGCGAAGCGGGGCTCCGTCGACGCGCAAAAAAAATCAAGTTTAGGTTAGGTTAGCCGTTAGGTTAGGTTAGGTTAGGTTAGGTTTCTTAAAAAAAAAACTACACAGAAACAGGAGCCCCGCGAAGCGGGGCTCCGTCGACGCGCAAAAAAAAATCAAGTTTAGGTTAGGTTAGCCGTTAGGTTAGGTTAGGTTAGGTTTCTTAAAAAAAAAACTACACAGAAATAGGAGCCCCGCGAAGCGGGGCTCCGTCGACGCGCAAAAAAAATCAAATACCTACGTGTGCCCTCCTCCCCCCTCTCCTCCCCCCACAAAAAACCTATAATACGTGCGGCAGTTCTCTAAAGAATTATTATTTTATTCATCCGGTAATCGGACAACTAATTTATTTTATTCATCCGTTTAGCGGACGACTAGCGCTGTCCTTAAAATTATTTTTGACAAATTCATTTTAAAAATCACTTTCGAATTATATTTATTATCTACAATTGTGAACGCGTCATAATATAACATTTATTATCTATAATGGCATGTCGTAAATACGTGGTAAATACAAACTTACATTTTCCAGGTAATATAATTTAAGAAATTGTTATAAATAAATTAATAATACGGCATTATATTTAAAAATATTGCCTGTGTGCGAGATTACTAGAAGTTTTAATACGACAATGGTATAAAAGTGTCGTTTTTAGTACAAAAATAACCTTAAAAAAAATAATTTTCATTTTCGATTTTCACAAAAACTACGCATTTTTGTTGGAAAAGAAAAGCAGTTTGTTAAGAAAATCCACTACCAGCTATCGATTAAACAGCACAAAATAATGAAATTCGGGGACATCGAATCAAATATTTAACCGGAGTTTTAGTTAATGTTTCAGTTTGGCTTTATTAAGTTGTTGTGTAATTGCTGTTAAACGTGTTGCATAAATTATTTAAAGGAGAAAACTGCAAAAATAACAACTATGAGGTGAGTAATGTGATTCTTGTATTTAACTAAAATATTATCTTATACAACAAGCTTATTGAAATATTTAACTTAAAATCTTAAACATTGTAGCTCCTCGGAAAGGTCGTCTCATCCCTCCCGTGCCCAAGTAGAGTATCTAGTCGACTATCTTAGCAAACATCCTAGCTTAGCCAAGGGTTTTTCAAAAGTCCCGAGCGCTAGAGACGAAGCTAGAAAAACATGGGAGGAGTTGACTATCAAATTAAATAGCTTGGGAGGCTGCACTAAAACATGGAAACAGTGGACAAAGGTAGGCAATAGGCATATAGAAAACTATTCATCTTATACCGTGTAGGTATCTGGCTTACCTATATATTATTAATAAACTTTTAATTTTGCTTTAGTATTGGTCTGACAAAAAGAGTGCCGTGAAGAAAAAAGCTGCCCTAAGATACCGGGCACGCAATAAGACTGGTGGTGGATGTGAATCGGTGGTGGAGCTTTCAGAGGTGGAGGAGAAAATACTCACATTAATGGGCGGGGAAGGTTTTGCAATTGGTGATAGGCATTTGGAAATTAATCCATTTGAAGTAAGCTATTGTTATCGATTTTGTTGATCCGATACATGTATGTATGTAAAATATAATTATTCAATGTCATGTTCTTTTTTTAGGAAATCCCCGTCCTTACTGATGCCAACGAAAGCCCCACATTGCCGACTTCATCTATGACAAATGAAACCACAACTATTGTAAGTAAATACCTAGTGTATTAATAAAATATTACTTAATAATAAACAACTTATTAGTAAATGTTTCTTATATTGTTCTAGGAATACCAAGTCTTGGATGAGACTGCTATAAATACGGAAAATGTTAGTATGGCAGATACTGAGGTATATATTAATAAGATATTATGAAAATGGTACTTTTTTATTGATTCCAGTATTTGAAATACTATGTTTTTTTTTTCAGAGACCTCAACTAATTCAGCAATATGTTAACTGTATCCCGAATCCCGAACCTTCCCCTGCTCATACACCACCGAGAGCGGAGGTAACGAGCCCTCTGCAAGCAGTTACCCCCTCTGGCTCAGGCAACTTTCCTGCTCGACGTCAATTGAACGTCGCGGGTCCATCACCACGTCGTACTACAAGTAATTATGAGATTTATGAATTGATTTACAATATTTATAATCCATACTAATATTATAAATGCGAAAGTAACTCTGTCTGTCTGTCTGTTACTCAATCACGCCTTAACTACTGAACCAATTTGCATGAAATTTGGTATAGAGATATTTTGATACCCGAGAAAGGACATAGGATAGGTTTTATCCCGGAAATCCTACGGGAACGGGTTTTTCTTTGAAAACGCGGGCGAAGCCGCGGGCGGAAAGCTAGTCAACAATAAAAATTTGGAAATACATACAAATAAAACTAAATAATACTTGATAATGAATTAAGGAAATAATAATAACATCAGAAGACTTGTCAAAAATGCGTCACCGCGACCGGTGGAAATAATAATAAATTAATATTTATTTTACGTTTCAGGGTCATCGAGTCGTCCACAACAACGGCAAAGAAGACGATCACCTCCATCACAAAGGCGGCAATCTCAATTAACAACCTTTACTGAAAGGTTTCTTAGCTTGGAAGAGCAACGGATTGAGATTGACCGTCGCTACTGTGAGTTACAGGAGGTGATGGTCAACTCACAAAGGGAGACCAACAGAATGACAGCAGAGGGCCTGATTGCCGTCGGGGAAGGTCTTAAATTATTAGCTGAAAATTTAAAAAAATAAAATACTTTTATACTTAAATACATTTATTAGTTCTTAACTTATTTTAGTAGTAAAAAATTATCTGTGGTTTTACTTATAGTTTCTTAATTTACTAACATTAGTTTATAAGCCCTAATTGAGTTACTAACACCTATGAATATAATTTTCTGGAATAAATAATTTGCATTGATTTTTGATTGAATTAATTACAATTACCGCGTGTTCCTTGCCCTCCATAATTCATTTATCAATCTTTGTCTACATAGCTGACCAAGTGCAGTTTCATTAGGTACATCCTCATTTGAAGCTACACTTTGTCTGGTCCTATGAAAACCAGCCTCAACCTCTAGCTCTGAATTGAATATGGCTGGAGCTGGCAGGCCGGCACGATTACAAATATTGTGAAGCACGCAACATGCTATTACAATCTTCGAAACCGTGTCGGGGTCATAATGTAGGACTCTATGTGCTAATAGGCATCTAAATCTGGCTTTAAGGACCCCAATTGTTCTTTCTACGGTGTTTCTTGCAGTAGCATGCAGCTAGTTATAGTGATGTTCTGGTGTTCCCTCGTCTGCATTTGGAACTGGCACCATTAGGTACTGACGCTGCGGATACCCAGAATCACCTGTAACAATGAATATTGTTAAAAAATAAAATGTTTTGTCATCAACAATTATATTTTTATTAGGAGTTAGGAGTTTTCAATGATTTCGCCTGCTCTCCAATTTTTATGAATTCCGTGAACTTCGGTAATAAAGCCTAAATTACTCAGAAATAAAGTAGTTTTTTTAATGATGAAAGAATTTTTGAAGGAATTAATCCAGTAGTTTTTGAGTTAAATATTTACAAACAAACAAAGATTCGTCTTTATAATTAATTAGCTAAGAGGTAACTCACCTAACAAGTACACAGATTCGCCTGTTTGTACTAATTGTTCGAGGTGGTCCCGAATGATGCAATTATTAAAAATAAGGCTGTCGTGAGTCGCTCCGCCATATGTTGCATCTACATGTATTATGTTCAAATCTGCATCTGTGAACTGCAAAAAGAATTATTTTACAACTATTTTTATGTGGCTGTTCTAATGAATGTTAAAAAAAATATAGGTACTAGCAGCGTCTTGTGATTTATACTGCTTCGTTAATGATCCTATGGAATTGGTCCAAATTTCATTAAATCGATTTTCTGTGGTTCAAGTGCGAAAGCGTATACAGACATTATTATATCAGGCTTACCATTTGTACATTTCTTGCATGATATCCTTTGCGACAGTAGTATCGTTCTTCATGGCAAGTTGGTCTCACCATTGTCACAAAAGTCCCATCTACACATCCTATTACCCCAGGAATACTGAATTTCTCATAGAATCTGCAATAAGAAATAAAAAAATCATTAAATATTTTTCATTAACATGATAGGTTTATTTAGGTAGGTACACAAACCTTGTTTTGAGTCTCAGTCTTTCTTCAGAATTTTGGGGAAATCTTATGTATTTTTTTACTATACTTGGATGGCTTAGGGCTTCTATGACCTCGTGGATACTACGAGATGCTGATGGCTGCGACACAAACGAATTTATGTGTTTTCCACATATCCTTTGATAGCTCCCAGTCGCAAAGAAAGAAAGTGCACATAACAACTGAAAAAAATTAATGAAATTTCTTGAAACTATCAAAATAAAAGGTACTTAATCTGATAAGGAAACCATCCATAATTAAAGTCGGTTAATAACTCAAAACGTTTTTAAAGAAACCGTAAGGGAGAGAATCTTTGGACTTTAACATAGGGTACCTACCACTTGAAAGGGTGACATCATAAAAAATAATCGGGGATTAGATGACGTTATCGTTAGTGGTTCTATGTTCTATGCGAGGAAGTTATGTTACCTACCTACATAATGGAATGTTTTACAGAGTTATGGGAAAGTTATCCCAATATTCACACGGGATCGGGACTTCCGCAGATGAAATCACGGGACCGATGACTATTGTAACAGTAACTTTTCATGACATTATGAATACACATATAAAGCACTTAGATACATACCTTGACTCTAGCAGTTAATCCTCTTCGTCGACGTTGAGGTTTTTTAACTAAAACTTTAATGTCTTCCATCACTTGAGAAACTAGTTCTTCCGATAAACGGTAGCATTCAACAAAATTTTTATTTCGATTAATAATTTGCATGTCCCGAATGCTGGTACTTTGCCGGCGACTTTCTATTATATCCACAGCATTAGCTTCTCGTATTATAGCACTTAATATAAAATAACGCGCCATTTTAGTAAAAAAATATATAAAATTTGTATCAAATTTGTTCCACAACCACTAACTCACTCACGAACTCGGCACCTAATAGGCGAGTGAATTGCTGACAGGTGAATTCGTATTTGTAAATACTCGAACTCGACGTTCGAGGTGTAAAATTACCTTACAGAATGCCGAATTCATACTATAAACGTCAAAATCACAGACATGTATATTTAAGTAGACAACGCAAGTACCGCGATCTGTATGAAAACCAAGCGTGTCATATTTTTTGTACTGACCTTGACGCGTTATGACGTCACGAGCGCTTTTTAGTGATGTTAATTTCATTTTACGCTAAATCGATTAGGCCGCCACTCGCGCGGCGATTCTAGTATCGTCCTATCCCATCGAAGTAAATCGAAAGAAATCAGATCAAACTAGATCTATGTCTAAGAGGTAGTCAAATAAATGAATCGTAATCGATTACTAAATCGATTCAAGACAGAAAAATGATAATTACCATAGACAGAGGGATGATAAAATAAAGTTATAAACCTTTTAATATTCTAACAAGTAAACTAATGTGTTTTAGCTTTTTCTTACATATGCCCATTGAGTTACCATGTACTACGTACTAGAGAGGCCATCGAAAGAAAGTAATGAAACTGTCAATCAATCAATCTTTATGTCCCGTTGCATCGATCCATTTTCCTTTTATGTTCGGGTTACTTGGAAAACTGAAAAAACAAACATAGTCTAAGCAATAAGGAGTTTTCTTAAAAAACTCCCAAGATGACACTTTATAACTAATGGCGTCCATGTCATAATATTTATTTTTAGTACCTTTGTATTAAAATACTTAAAAGTTCTAGGTCAAGTCGTATTAAATGACAAAAAAAATCTATGCCTTTTTTTCTGAAAAATTGCTCCTTCAAATTATCATTTTTCTGTTCGATTATAAAATCGATTAGAATCGAGAACTGTTGCATCAAATGAACATCACTAACCACAAAATTGGACAGAAAAATGAGAACAGAAAAATGAGAAGACGCTATTCATTGCTTGTTATCATACGACGCGATCTTTACCGTGCCAAGTAAAAGCCGCAATGTATTCCGAATCATTTCGTATGATTTGGTATCCGTGTTTGTCACGATCGTTTTCCACAGATATTCTTTATTTGATTTTAAAATAAATAGTGCATATTCTGATTAGAAAATTACTTACCGGTGGAAGGAAACATCTATGCTAACTCGGCCACTCACAGCTGTGGAGTTTCTACAGTTTATAACGGCGCAATTCGGCATTTTACTTTATTCAGCTTCACGTCTTTCCTTGGCGAACTGCAAGCGCGGACTGAGTGTAGGCCAGCGTCAAGTAAGTTTCATAAACTTAGTTTGGACACGGGAAGTACATACACTCGCTTAGTCTATCTTGATACATGTCTGTGGTCAAAATACTCACTTAGCACAGTTCGCCTCGTCGCCGCTCTCGACGATGTGGCGCCACTAGTACTGTCGAGTTTTACAGAATACGAAATCGAAAACTCACCGCGGATTCCGCGTTCGAGTTTTTATAATAACCTTACAGAATAGCACTGCAGATTCCATTGGCGCAACGTAATTTTAAGTTTTCATTTTATATTCAATTAGCTTTATAGTTATTAATTGTTAAGACTTGCATCGAGCAAGACGTATTGTAATAAGTTTATATTAAAGTATTTCTAAGTGAATTCGTAGTTTTTTTTGGGGCCTCCGGCTGTCTGAAACATAATTTGTGTAATTGTTTATTTATTCTGAATCTTTAAGTTTATTGATTTTTATCCTTTACATAAGCTGTATTTAATAAAAAATGTTTAAAACTCGAATTTTCGAAATTTTTGATTTATAAGTTCTATGTAACGTTTTATAATTAAGTTATGGTATAATTAAATGTAGATTTCACTTTTGTACAGCTTAGACATTTTTCTGTATGGATACAGTGCCTTTCGATTTGAAGTTGGATAACATTTCATTTTATAGGTACTATTATAAAATTAAGAGCATGAAAGAAAAAAAAAAGCATTTCTTCATAATGCTATTGTTACCACAAAAAATATTTTCTTAATCGCAAATTTTAAGAGAAAATAAATTAAAATTAAAATTGATGTGGCGACGTTATACATACAGACGTTAGAACAAAGTCCACCATAAGAATGACGTCATTTAGGAATAAGACGATTTTTAAACATTAATAAAAACCTAAATATTTTCAAAAAGTAAAAATTACTGTTAGTTTTTATCTAGTTTTAATTAAAATAAAAATAAAAACAAGTAGCAAAAAATTTTGAAATGTTGTAATTTTGGAGCACCCTGTAAAGTCTGTATTTGTATGAACATAAGTGGAGATCGCGTCCACTTATTTTCATGCGTAAACGATGATATTCATACTCAACAGGTAACTTGGATTAACAAATAGGATAGGTTATATCCCGTAAATCCCACGGGAACGGGAACTATTTATTTATTGCACGCCTCATAAGCGAAGCGTTGAGGTGGGTACTACTGTCACTTCGCGCAAAACATCTGATTTTTCAAACTTAAAATGTCTTTATGTATCATACATTGCACTTGTAAGATAATAAATACACACACATATTAAGAAAAAAACACTATTTTTAACATTCATGATATTTTTGATGTCATTTTTGTTATTTAAACTAGTTAAAAAACAGTTTAAAAAAGTTCTGTCTTGGACGTCCGTGTGTCTGTATGTGCGGAGGATTTTCTTGTTAACACGATAGCGACCGAAATACTTTACTAATCGAGTCTTTTTTTTTCTCTTACGCTTGAGTATGCTCAGGAATAGAACCCTTTCATTTT